>NW_008246096.1:464496-580196 GCF_000281045.1 Saprolegnia diclina VS20 | reverse complement strand
TGGCGACGCCGTCTTTCTATTGCATTTCATACATTTAACCATCCAAAAGAGCAGAGTTAGTTCATCTTCTAGTTGTATCACCTCTCGGTTTTGAAGCGAGAAGGACGCACCGTGGGCCAAGAGAATCTCAAGTGCGCGATTGTGGTTGTGGCGCGCCGCCTTGTGGCACGCAGTTTCGTTCTACATATATCGTGTAGCGATGCCAAGCAGGTGCGTTAAATACGTTGGTGTCACGGGCGTCCACCGGTATAAGCTTCATTTTGACAAGGTACACCAAACAATCGTCGGCTGCGGCTTCGGCCGCCGTGTGGAGCAGTGTGTAGCCCTAGGGTAACCATCACTTGGTTGTATTGTAGTATATGATATGTGTCGTACGTTCTTGGCAGCTGTCCGCAGGTCAGCGTGTAAGTCGTGCAGCAACCGAAGCATCTTGTCGTTGTGAACTTGCACCACAAAGTGCGCAGGTGTGTAGCCCTACATCATGAGAGATACCATTTTGCTCCGGCACGCATACAAGTCGCTTGTCGGGCAAGTCTAATCTAGTGACCATATCACATCATGGATGGGTTGGTGAGGCCGACCGCAACGTACTTGACGCGGTTCGCAGCAAAAATCTGGATGACTGCATCGTGGTTTTGGACAGCGGCAACTGTCACGGCGCTCCAGCCCTAATTTCACAAGTTTGCCCGCTTCGTGCTCCATGTTAAGTCGCACCTTTTGATTGGTGCGCCACGGATCGCCCTTGATGCCAAGTAGCACGGTGAGAACGTGAACGCGATTGTGCTGCGCGGCCAGCGTCATCATGGTTTCCCCCTATGTATCGCATCGTACGTGCTACATCGCTTGTGAGGCCGAACGTGTTACTTACGTAAGCGTCGGTGCTATTGATGGTCTGCGGCAGCGAGTACGAAATGAGCAGCGATCGGTAGTTGACCCACTCGGCGCCAGCGGCACACGCCGCATAGAAAGCTTTCCAGAACGGCGCCTCGAGCTGCGAAAATCGACTCTCAAATGAGCTCTCGATACCGCCTTCGACGGTCTTGCTCTGCGCAAGGCGAAACTTCTCCTTGCGCAGCAGCAGCGCTTCGTCCTCCGAGATGTGCTGGCGCGACATGCTTTCTCGGGAGTTTCGTTTTGTTGCATTTTTTTTCCTGCTCGGTGGAGAAGCCGTGCGTTGCTTAACACCCGATTGGGTCGAGTGCACCCCTTTTTAACGTTGCGGAATTCGACTACGTGCTAGTACATGGTCACAACCGATGTGAGCACTATCTTCTTTGCTCTAAGTACGTGGCATACGAGCACGGGAGCGCGGGTTATGGACCAAATACTAGCGATGCTGGATGATTGCTATTTATGGCCACTTGATGCTCGTCCGTGGCGCCACGTCATATCCAATCTTGATTCACGCAACTTGCATCTAAAAATAGATTTGACGTGGCCAATGAGAAGCGAGAATTCCAGCCAACGGCGTCGAGCTTTTCAAAGTGCAATCGACCATGTCGACGGCGAGCAGCAAGAGCAGCAACAACAACCAGAACCGCGCACCGGTCAAGCGTGGGATACTCTCAACCTTGTGCTGCGACTACGATCTGATAGTCTCTGGCGTAGCGTCGCGCGCGTGGGACCTGGACGTGGAGGCCAAAGAGGAGAGCAATCAAGTGATTCGGTACGAGGCCGACGAGGACGACGATAGCGATGGACACGACGGAAAAGACAGCGAGGCCGAGGACAGCGAAGACGGCGTAAGTCCCTCGATTCGACTCATGTAACCTCAGTCTGACGCGTTTTTGATGGGTTAGGACGATCCAAAGAACGTCTCGGTCGCATGCTCCGAGTGGCTCAGCGCCGCCGGAGACACGAGGGAGCCGAGTAAGATTGCCGAAGCGAAAATTGAAAGTCGCTACGAAAAGACGCGCGTGCCGCACATCGAAACAAAGCTCGACCAGTGCAGTTTGGCAGGCAACCAGAGCGGCGAAGGCCGGTTCGACGCAACCCCCTTCTTGCCACTCAGCGTTCTCCCCGGCAGTGCTACGGCCCTGCATTTGACCGAGGTACATTTGAACTTTATTGTAGAGACAGAGGTGGAATGAGGAATGACCTTAGGGCTCGATTGTGCGCTGCAACCACGGGGCGAACCGACTAACACCGCAGTATCAATTCTTCATCAAGGTCGACAAATCCAAGGTTGACACGAGCTCACAACATATTTCTAGAACAAATTGGTTCTGCTCGCCCAGAAGCAGCTCAACAACCGCACGTCCAACTACCACATTTTCGACATGTCGCGGGGCGCTGCGTCATACAAGCTGAGCAAGAAGAGCGGCAACTACATTGGGAAGCTTCGCTCGAGCTTTGGTCGCCAAGAGAACGTTATGATCAGCGCCCAGGCGGAGAAGCGGGAGCTTGGCGCGATTCTATTCGAGACCAAGACGTCTCACTCCAAGGTGAGCCTCGTAATCACGGCGATGGGTTGCGGTACTTGGAATGTGGTAGCCACGCAAGCTCACAGTAATCTGCCCGGGTCTTACGAGCAGCGGCGAGGCCAAGTCGGTGCCATCGAAAGGTGATGCGTTCAGCTCGCTCGCGGAGCAAGTCAAGCTGGGCCGCACATCGGACCTTGTGATCCTCGACAACAAAGATCCCGAGTATGAGAAGGGCTGCTATCGCCTCAACTTTAACGGCCGCGTCTCGGTGCCATCCGTCAAGAACTTTCAGCTCGTGCTCCGGGGCACCAAGCAAGGCGTGATTTTGCAGTTTGGCAAGGTCTCGGACAAGCTCTTCCACCTCGATTTCCGGCACCCGATGACGCCGTTTCAGGCGTTTTCCATCGCGCTCTCCCAGTTCAACTACTGAGATTTTGGATCGTCGAATATTTCGCATTAAAGTCTTGGACCAATAAGACTGTAGTATGCTAAGTTTACCGATCGGTGTTTGGCCGCCCGACTAAAATCCCGCCCATGAAAGCAGTCCTTGGTGATATAGCGCCCGACGGCAAACCGTCTGCTGCCACCACACGTCACAAAATTGATCGGTGTGGATGATGCAATCAACTGTACCGTGGTACGCACGCACGCCAGTGATGTCATCAAGAAATCGAGCTACCGAAAGCCGTTGAGTGGACAAGAGCCGTTGGCGCTCGAGAGCGCCAGTGGGCTCTTTGTGCATGACGCCGCCGTAATAGGTCCAGTAGGCATGGTCACGCAATAAGCTCAGCACTTGCCGGTGCTCGATCCGCTGAGGATACATTGGATGGCAGCCCGGTGCTGGCGACAAGAGCGTCAAAGAATATCGAGGTAAGCCTTTTTTATTTCAAAAGATATAAGCGCCCGTTCGTCACCGCTACAGCTCTTCCCGCTGCGTTGCCCATCCGGTTCTATATTTTTGATCTCGGAGCCTGCACCCAAATCATCTCGACTTGGAGCAGCTGTCTCGCAACTGCGTCATCTTGCGTCGGTGCAGTGCCATCAAGAATCTTCGTCGTTGACATATCGCCCTCTGTCGCGCTGCCGCCCTGCCGCCCCGCCGCTCCCGCACACGTTCGTTTGGGTTTGGGTCCAGCGTTTGTCGAATGAAAAGGCACCCGACCATTGGGCCCAAGATCGCGATGCGCTGGGTGCATGCCGTTTGCTGTGTCCGTAATCATTGCACGGGTGCGAAGTTTCCGTGACTGAGTGTGTGGTCAGGCCGCCGCCTGGACAGCGACCTACCACACACTGCTTCGCGTTGCGACTTTTGTTTGTTGCCGCTGCTTGTCAACGTCATGAGGAGGCAGTCGTTGGCGTGTCATCGGTGGTGTCTGGATGCGCGAGCGTAGTGTTCGCGCGGCGTGTTGTGGAAGTTTTGAACTGGAGCCGTTTCGACGTCGGAACCGCCGTCGCTTCTCATCGCAAGCTCCACCGTGCGTCGGGTGCAATGATATTCTACATCCAATCAAACAGCGGTTGCTCGATTTGGTGCAATTTCATTGGCGCAAAGTCGTCCAACCCGCGATTACAATCTACATGGGACAGAGGTGAGAAGTGGACTTCTTCCATTTTGGCTGCGCATTTCAGAGAAGCTGGCGAAGGATGATGATGAACTGCTTGAGCGTTGCGGACCGCCGCCTCATCGACGCCGTCGCCACGATGGATGCGCACCAGGAGGCGATGAGCTACGACGCGCAGCAGCACCGGCGGCTGCAATGCCGCAAGAGCCAAAAGTCCTTTCGCGATCGCAAGAAGAAGGAGCACGAAGCCATCATCACGTCCGTGACCGCGCTCCAGGACGAGGTCGCGGCGCTGCAGCAGCGCGCGGTGAGCCTCGTGCGCCAAGTGCCACTCGTTCACGTGCTTCGCATCCAGCCCGACTTTGATGGCGGGCCTACGGCCAAGACGGCCCGCCAATACATTACCCTCTTCAAGCAAGTACGACCGACCTCGAGTAGCTAAATACGATCGACGAGCGTGATGCATTAGGGGTACAACGCGTCGAGGCGCAAGCTGAGCGTCAAGCAAGCCAATTTCCTATCCGCCATCGCGGTGCCTGAAGTCCGATACAACCATGGCGTCGGGATCCAGTGCATTTTGGACAACTGGCAACGCTACACCTCGTCCTTTTCTTCGGTACCTCGTCTTCTTGTAGTAGTGCACGAGCTCTAACAACCGTCGATGCAGGTGTCGTTGGAGATGCACAATTGCGTCGTTACGAAGACGGACGATGGTGCGATCGTCAAGGGCGTCGTCAAGTCCTTCCTCAAGATCAGCCGCAGCTCCATTAGCACCTTCTTCCCCCACTGCCCCGACCACCTCAAGTCCCGGCTGGTATAAAGACGATCTCTTGTGGATCCAAGAACTTATTGATGTGTGTATTTTAGGTCGGTCAAGTCATGACGGTATATTCGACAATGCACTGGTGCTTTGACGACGACGACCGTCTCGTCGCGCTCACTGGCGACGCAGACTTTACGACCGCGCTTCTCTCGATCCTGCACGACATTGACGCTGTCGCCGCCGTCTTGAACCAAGCCGTCTTTGGACACGTCCCCGAAGTGCCTGTCGCGCCGCTGCCAAAAAAGATGGAGCTCTCGTACATTACGTAGTATCGTACTAGTCGACAACTAACAAAATTCACATGCCCTGGGAGTCGCTCGCCCTTGCGGCGCATGGACAAACAGCCCCGCAGATTTGATGGGATGGCATAACCCGTACCCTAGTCTTGCAGGAGATTTCAATGGCCGCATGTACGGTACGACTAGCTGTTCGCAAGTTTCGACTCTAACGTCAGTAGCAAGTTTGCTAAAGGCCCAGTGCGTACAGAGTAACGCTGTGGTAAGGCAAGTTGAAGCAGATCGCAGGTTGGCGCCAAATCACCACAGCAGCCATGTGTCAGCTTGTTTTTGTCGCCAAGATTCTCGTCATGTGATTGGTGGCTTCGATTTTTGTTGACCAATCACAAGTTGGTGCCGTTGACGCAAAACGCCACAAACCAAGATGCTCCGACGCGTTCCGAACCTTCCTGGCGTCCTGCGCCACTTCGCCGGCCCCCGCTGGACGCGGGCGTACATCACGACGATCGACATTCCGATCCCGTCCATGGGTCCTTCGATCCACCATGGGCTCGTGCTCAAGTGGGCCAAGCAGGTCGGTGACGCCGTGGCTGCCGACGACGTCGTCGCTGTCTTTGAGACTGACAAGGTCACCATCGACTTGCGATCGCCGCAAGCCGGTGTGATTGCCAAGCACCTCGTCGAGACCAACGTCCGCGTGCCAATTGGGTCGCCGCTCTTTCGTCTGACGCAAGGGTTGCCCCACACGACGTCACCCGAGGCGCTTGCTGCCTGCCTCACCGTGCCCGTGCCGCACCTGGGCGAGACTGTTGCTAACGCCACCATTGTCGAGTGGGTCAAGTACGAAGGCGACCGCGTTCTTGCCGATGACGTTGTTCTTGTGCTCGAGACTGACAAGGTGTCGGTCGACGTCTGCGCACCGGTTGCCGGCGTCATCCGGCGTGGGCTGGCCAACGTCAATGATGTTGTCCACGTCGGCGGGCCCCTCTTTGTCTTGGCGCCAGAGGTTTCGACAAAGGACGGAAGCGATGCCGCTGCGTAGCCACCGGGCCAGTTGTATGACATAAATGTACCGTTTGCTTGGTTGTGTGGCGCCACGAGGTAACCTTTAACGTAACCTTTAAGACGTGCAGCGCGGAGATCTTCTTATTCCCTAAGAATAGTTCCGCATGGCTTGATCTACGCTTCCTGTGTGTGTTGCCAGGGATCAGGGGAGGCAAGCTCAATGCGACCACGTTGCCAAAGCCCGCTGACAGTAACCGGCATAAGCCAGACTGAGTTTTCTTGCCCATTGCCCGTAGAAAATACACGGCTGGGCAAACTGGAATGCGCATGTGGGCCGTGAAGTGGGGTTTTTTCGGAAGCAAAACAAGGGTCGCTTGGGGTCGCTAAGCGCTGTAGTGGAACGTCGCTAAACTGAGCCCATCGTGCCAGGCGCCACTACCACCCGATGGCTATCTCTACGGCAACGTCACATAGGAAAAACATGGTCTGATCACTACCCGCTTGCATAAATAGCGCTGAAGAGGCTCAAGATGCGATCCTGGTGATCGCGCTTTGGTGATTACCTTGGTCGTGAGCAAGGGGCACGTCCGGACGCGCCGCGACGACCGCCCGCGACCTGTCTTGCGGACCTTGCCGGACTGTGGAATCGCAGACCACTGGACGCCACGGACTCAGACGCTGCGGTTGCGTCGACAGCGACGGCGTCGGCGGGTCTTTGGCTCTTGGCGCGCCAGTTGCGCAACGGGTTTATACACCTCCACCAACTTCAACCGCGTCATTTAATACCTATATTTAATGATCGTTACTACAACCAAGTACATGTACATTAAAAAGGCTACCTAGCTGATTCGACGCACTGGTTCATTGGAATCCGGATAAACGTCACTACGGATAGTTGAAGGCAACCGGACTGGACCCTCGAACCACAAACTCGATTATGCTCCGCCAGCTCCACAAGCTCAAGGCCGTCCGCGCGCTGCCGCGCTTCGTCGCCGGTCGCCGCGTCCCTGCGCTCTCGGCCGCGTCCTTCAACGGCGCCAGCCGCGCCATCTCGATGACCTCGATGGGCCGCGTCCAGGTCGGCGCGCCCAACATGGCGCGTCGCATGTTCAGCACGATCGACATCCCCGTGCCCTCGATGGGTGATTCCATCTCGGAAGGTACGGTCGTCGAGTGGGTCAAGGCGGTTGGCGACCGCGTCGAGGCCGACGACGTTGTCGTTGTGCTCGAGACGGACAAGGTCTCGGTCGACGTGCGCTCGCCGCAGGCCGGTGTCGTTGCCGAGCACTTGGCCATTGTCGACGCCACCGTGTTGGTTGGTGCTCCGCTCTTCCGCTTGACCGAAGGTGCTGCGGGTGCTGCTTCGACGCCGGCGCCGGTCGCCTCGACCCCCGCGCCGGCCACTGCGGCGCCTGCTGCTGCCCCGGCCGCGGCTGTTTCTGGCGAACCCATCACGGTCAACGTCCCGTCGATGGGCGACTCGATCTCGGAAGGCACAGTCGTCAGCTGGACCAAGGGTGCCGGCGACCACGTCGATGTCGATGAAGTTGTCCTCGTCCTCGAGACGGACAAGGTCTCGGTCGATGTCCGTGCGCCCCAGGCGGGTGTCATCCAGAAGACGCTTGTCAACGTCGATGATGTTGTCGAAATTGGTGCGCCTCTCTTCCACATGGTCCCCGGTGCTGCGCCGGCTGCGGCCCCGAAGCCTGTCGCGACGCCTGTGGCCGCGGCGCCGGCTGCTGAGCCCAAGGCTGCGGCCCCCGCTGCCAAGGCAGCGACGCCCAAGGTGGCCGAGAACATTGCGTCGCCCGTCATGCTCGGCGGCGCGTCGCGTGAGGTCCGTCGCGAGAAGATGAACCGCATGCGTCTCCGCATCGCCGAGCGCCTCAAGGAGTCGCAGAACACGAGCGCGTCGTTGACGACGTTCCAGGAGGTCGACATGTCGAAGCTCATGGCCATGCGCAAGACGTACAAGGATGCGTTCGAAGCCAAGCACAACGTCAAGCTCGGCTTTATGTCGGCGTTCATCAAGGCGTCGGCCAACGCGCTCCTCGAAGTCCCGGGTGTCAACGCCAGCATTGACGAAGCGCACTCGGAGATTGTGTACCGCGACTTTGTCGACATCTCGGTGGCCGTCGCGACGCCCAAGGGCCTCGTGACGCCCGTCTTGCGCAACACGGAGTCGATGGGCTTTGCCGACATTGAAAAGTCGCTCGCGCACCTCGCCGAAAAGGCCCGTGCCGGCGCCATTACGATGGAAGACATGGCCGGCGGCACCTTTACCATCTCGAACGGCGGCGTCTTTGGCTCGCTCATGGGCACGCCCATCATCAACGTGCCGCAGTCGGGCATCCTCGGCATGCATGCGACCAAGATGCGCCCGGTCGTGCTCGCCAACGGCGAGATCGTCGCGCGCCCGATGATGTATCTCGCGCTCACGTACGACCACCGCCTCGTCGACGGCCGGGAGGCGGTCACGTGTCTCAAGTCGATTGCCGACAAGATTGCCGACCCGGAGCGTCTCCTCCTCGACTTGTAAACTTAGTGGCGAAATTCTACGACACGACTACTACTACGACTACACTTTCACAAATCTAGAAGCTGGACCCACACTGAGAATGCTATGTTTTCACTTGTCATCTCCATCCACCCGCAGCGTCCATGTCATCAGGTTCACGCATAAAGAGGGAGTGTACTCGAGCAGTGCCAGGTACCGACTAAAGTGGCGTCTCACCAAGGAGACCTACTGGCGCGGCAAGCACGTCGCAAGGTCAATGAGCGACTCGGACGCCGGGAGCACCTTGCGGCCTTCACCGACCTAACACCATGCCTGCATGAGCACCGAGTGTTCGAGGAGGAAGAATACCGTCGTGTGGTAAATCATCTTGAGCGAGCCGGGGGCCGCGTTGACCTTGACCGCGCTGAGGAGGCTCGCAGCCGGCGCGACGACGTCCGTCTTTTTAAAGTCACCGCGGACCTCGAGCGTCGCGTCGCGGTCAAAGTGGTGAAGCAGGAGTCCCATGACCTCGGCCGTGTGCTTCTTCTCGACGAAAATGACGGCGTTCGGACCTGCGTCAAACGTGTACGCGGCCTGGACGCGCCCCGCCGCCTCGTTGTACTTGTGCACCATGTGGATGATGCTGCGCGAGACCTCGTTCATGTAGAAGATCGGCGGGTACGTGTCCAAGCACGTGGCGTGGAACTGGTTGCTGTCCATCATCGTGATCTTGCCAAACGTTTCAAAGTCCTTGGCCTTGTACGCAGCTTCGATCGCATGGAGGCGCTTGTCGACGACTAGAAACAGGGGTGATCGCTCTAAGAACGGAGAGAGAATTGGCGCAAGTACCTTCGCGCGCGCGGAAGCCGAGGAGCTCACTCGTGTCCTTGGACGTCATCATGCCGCTCGTCGAGCTCGTGTCCTTCTCCTTGTCGTTGACGACGCAGATGATGGCTTCGAGCTCGGGCCAGTGGAGGTGGTCCGCGACCTGCACAGCCAAGCTGTCCGAGCCATCAGCCTTGGTGCCCTTTTCCCAGCGCACAAAGCCGCCGTCGAGCGACCGGCACGCGCTGCCCGAGCCTTGGCGCGCGACCGCCGAGAACTGACCAGGGTACTCTTCCTCGGCCGCAAAGAGCTCAATGAGCGCCGCAACTAGTCACACATGATATTCCGCCAGAAAGATTCATTGGTACCAAGGCACGCGTAGCCAGCCGCCGACGACGCGAGGCCCGCCGCGGTCGGGAACGTGTTGATCGACACGATGTGAACCTTGTACGCGGGCCAGTCCTCCTTGCGGATGGGCTTGCCATCGGCGTCGAGAGCCTTGCTCGTCGCAAGGCGGCGCATCTCCTTGAGCACGACCTGGATGCGCTTGTTGTTGATGTCCTGCTCGGCGCCGTTGAGCCAGATGCGGTCGGCGGCAAAGGTCGTCGAGGCCACGATGGACGTGACGGTCTTGAGCTGCTTCTGGTTGAGCGTCACGCTCACGGACGAGTTGATGGGCGTGTTGAGCGCAACGCTGTCCTTGCCCCAGTACTTGATGACTGCAATGTTGGTCGGCGTCGAGCAAGTGACACTACGCATGGCTGGCGGCAAATTCGGAAATGACGTCCGTCGCGCAATGTGTTCCGCGATTTCATTGGTCAAAAAGCCCACCACAACGCAATGCCATTGGTGCATAAACACGCCGTCGCCCGCAGTAATGAAGACGTTGGGTGTGTCCAGGCCTCTGGCAACGATAGACGGTGGCATGCGACCAAGGTCGATGGGAGCTCTACGACTACCGGTATGTACGGCGCCAGCAGCGCTGCAAGGAACTGCTGGCAGATCCACGAGACGACCTGCGTCACGCCGACAACGTCATCTTGCAAGCATCGAAGCACCGTAGCGACGACAATGACCGCTCGCATGCCTCTGCGAGCGTGCTATCGGGTCACCAGATCCCATGCTGTTGCCATCGACGTAGCGCGCGATACTAAGATCCGATAGTGCATAAACCACGCCGTCGTACACGACTACTGTACTCTAGTAGATCTATTTATTACCCCATACTCTTAGCCGCGCTTCGCCTTCTTCGTCACAGGCGTGGCGCTGTCGTTTGCCTTGCGCTTCTTGCTCGTATTCTCGGGCTTCTTGACGGCGTCGACCGGCGCGTGGTAGATGGGCAGCGCGATCGACTCGGTCGTCTTGATGCTAATGGACTTGACGTTCTTCCACTTGCGCCCAATGTTGTCGACGATGACGGCAGTCGCGGCCGCAATGTTCTCCATGATGACCTCGGCCGGCATGAGGTCGATTGCGACCTTGACGTTGATGCACGGGCCCGGCGACGGCACCATGGTCGTGCCGTCGAGCGCGCGCCGGACGTAGTCGGCAACATCACGCTTGGCGACGAGCACGGGCACGAGCTCGACGAGCGGCGTCGCCTCAAAAAACTTCTTCCCGAGCGTGGCTTTGATGACGTTGAGGACGCGGTCGTCGGCGAGGAAGGTCGTGTAAAGTGCTCGGAACTCGCGGGGTTCCTTGAGCTGCGTCTTGAGCTGCTTGAGGCCCATGACCTTGGCGACGCCAGGGACCGGCTCTTTCGCCAGCGCGTCCTTGATGCGTTTGAGGTCAATGTCCTTGACCAGCAAGATCGCGTCGCCGTCGAGGCGCAGCGAGTGGGGCAGCGCGATCGGGACCGGCTTCGGCGCCACGGTCGCCGGTACCTTCTTCCGCGTCACGATGAGGCTGATGACTGCGTGCGTCTTGTGCTTCTTCTTGGCCGGCGGCGCTTGCTTTTGCTGGAACTGCTGCAGTGCGACGACCGCGCGCTTGACCTCGGTGGGCACCAGGCGCTCCATGGTTCGGGACAATAGAAATATTTCGCCCAATGGCATCGGCACGTGCCATCCAACCACTCAGAAGCGCGCTTGCAAAAGAAAACAGCCAATCAGAAGCGATGATCTCGCGTACGTTGAAGTTGCTCGACGATCGGCGTCGCGCCAGTGGCGAGAAGGACGGCGACGCCTTGAGTACCTCTTCACATACTAGCTGTATCATATACCGTCGATACTTGCTCAATACACGCACCTAGTGGAGACCGTGGTGCGTCGTCGACGCTGCAAGTTTTTCATTCGGCTCGCAGGCCCAACAGCCTGAATTAGGGTTTCTAGCAGAGCTACAACATTGTTTGTACCAGCGCGTCCGCAACGGCCTCGAGTTCCTTGAGGAAGCAATGGACATATTCGTCACACTGCTGACTGCTGCATCGCGGCTACGTGCTGAAAAGCACTGGACATATGTACTCGCATGTGTTGGATCGCTTCGAGCTAGTCTTCAAGGGTTGCCGGCAGCTTCGCCACAACGAGAATGACAGTGTATGAGATGTTATGTATTAATTTGCAGCTGCCCATGCAAAGTGTAGAATTGCATGGGCCAATACGCCAGGGACATGACACTCCAACTAGCCGCAATACCTCATAGGACGAAGTGGCCTGACTAGTATTGCGCTTAAGGCTATGGATGATGCAAAGTCGCTGGCGCCTTGGGCATTAGGAGCGCCATGATGTCTTTGTCCGACAAGTTCTTGCCCCACGACGGCGCCGGCAGCGAGAGTTGCTGCATGGCCTGTTGAATCGTCGCCACATCGTTGGCCGTCATCTTCTCTGGCTCGCAGCTGCTGGCCGCAGGAGCCACCACCTCTTCATGCGCCTCGTCGTCTTCGTCGTCGCTGTCGGCCATAAGCGGCTCGTAGCCCATCGGTGCCCCTTCGACTTCCGAGTCGGATCCCAGCATCTCATGCTCGCTGCTGTCGACGCATGTGTCGCCGTCTTCCTTCTTCGCTTCCATGTCGCTAAAGTCCATGGCCGGGATCGGTCGCTGGCTCGCGATGACCGCATACTCGCGCTCGAGCGCGTCCAGGGCCGCGCAGCTCTCGGCCATTTTGAAATCTTTGTCTCTAACGTCATTATCCGGACTTCAATTCTATCCGTACTGGATGTCCATTGGCTACACGACAGGGTGTGCTATGGTGTAAAAGTGCATGACAAATCATTTTACACACTTTTACACCATGTGAAATGATATTTCACACACACAGTGGTCACCACATGACCGCAGTGTACAGTATTGTCACGTGTACACAACATCTGTCTAGGCTACCATTTGGCCGTTTAAAACACGCGGGCTCGACCCGCGGTAGAGGCAGACACCAGAGACGACGGCCGTCGCTCATTCTTTCCCACATGCCAAGTGGCCATGCACCTGCCGGCACCGCTCACGTCTGTCCATCTCGCGTGTGCTGAGCGCCTCGTCGACACGGCGCTGCTTCAATATGTGAGCAGCTATCTCGACACAACGCTCGAGTGGAGCCTCGACGAGGCTGCTGGCGCCGGGTTCCTCCACCTCGTTCGTCGCTTGCACGCTGCGGGCGCCGCCGCAACGGAAGACGCGATCGACTGGGCCGCCGCCAACGGACACTTGGGCGTCGTCCAGTGGCTCCACGCTCACCGCAACGATGGGGCGACGACCTGGGCTATCGACAACGCCGCGTCGTCGGGTCATTTGACTCTCGTATGCTGGCTGCTCACGCATCGCCGCGAAGGCTGCACACACCGCGCCATGGACGCCGCCGCCGGCAACGGCCACCTCGATGTCGTGCAATGGCTTCACTCGCACGGGTGCGCTAGCGCAACGGCGGCCGCGATGGACGGAGCCTCCACGACCGGTGCGCTTCACATCGTCCAGTGGCTGCATGCCAACCGCACCGAAGGGTGCTCAATCCACGCCTTTGATGGCGCTGCGACCAACGGCCATTTGCACGTCCTTCAATGGTTGCACCGCCACCGGTCCGAAGGCGGTTCGGTGACCGCGATGGACGGTGCCGTGCACAACGGCCACTTCGATGTCGTCGTCTGGCTCCAAACACATCGGCACGAAGGGTGCTCGGAGCGTGCGCTACATGCAGCAATCGCCTCGCACCGCTTGGATCTTGTGCGATATCTCTGTGAGCATGGCCACGGAGCTCCGTGCGCGCCGTGGAGCCTTGTGTGGGCCGCCAAGTGCGCCGCCGACGCGATTGGCGCCTACTTGTTGTCGTTCCATGAGCACTCGCCGATCCAGCTCCAGACCGCGCTCAACGCCGCGGCCGCCGCCGGGTCCATCTCGCTCGTCACCCATCTATTGCACCACGTCAGCGACCGCGGCTCCGTGGCCATCGACGGTGCGGCGTCCCGCGGCCACTTGGAAATGGTGCAGCTCTTGCACGCTCACCGTTTTCCCGGCTCGTCGCTTGCGCTCGAAGGGGCGAGCGCGGGCGGGCATCTCGACATTGTCGACTTTCTCCTGCAAACGTGCAAGCTCGTCCCGACGCCACGTGCCGTGGACCGTGCCGCGTCGCGCAGCCATGTACCCGTGCTGCAGCGTCTCTTGGACCGTGGTGCTATTGCGTCGTCGTCCGCACTCCGGGCGGCGGCTGCCCACGGCCATGCCGACGTCGTCGCCCTCCTCCTCGACGCCTCCGATACCGTCTTGGATGTTGAGATTGCCCACACGGCCGCCATCGCCAACGGCCACGTCGACGTCGCCATGCTTTTGGATACAGCACGGCGTAGCTCGTCTACTTGTTGAAACATAGAAACACGAGTGTTTGTACACGGGTTGTTTCTGTAGTTACTCTAGCACTATTGCATATAGAGAAAGACGCTCATACGACGGGGACGTCCATGATGAGGGCGACACCGGCCAAGACCCAGCGCGCGGGCGGCGACTTGGTCTTGAGCTGCGCCGAGAAGACGTACGTGGGTCCTCGGAATTCGGTCTTGTAGCACGGACAAATGAACGAGCCCTTGAGATCGAGCTTGTCGGACTGGATCGCCTTGCAGTTGATGACTGGCATCGAGCAAAACATCTCCTTCGGCATACTCTTGTCGACGGTCGAGTTGTTCGAGTCCCAGCGCGCGCCCATGAGGAAGAGCCCGTGGATGTACGCGCCATCGCGCGACGGCGCGTCGACTTCGTTGAACTTGCGCTTGAGCACGTCGGTTTGGATCACGAGCTTATCGAGCTCCAGTTGGCTGCGCTGCGCCGTCACTTGCATGATGGCCGTCAAGAACGACTGCGGGTTGATCATGCCCGAAAGCCACGTGACGCGCGGAATGTCACTCGGGTTTTGCGTCCACTCGTCGAGCTGTGCCAATCGCTGTTCGAGGTTGAGGAGCCAGCTCGCGAGCATGCGCGCGCTCGGGAACGCGAGCTTTTCCCACGTTTTTGGCACGCGGTCGAGGAAGAGGGCTTCTTGGACCGCTTCCATGGCATCCGACATGGTGAGTTCACCAAGGAACCCGAGCTGGAGCTCGTTGAGCGACCGCGCGATCTCCTGCAAAAGCACGTTGATCGCGTCGCACTCTTGGATAAACACGTTTTGGTACGGCCCAATCTCTTCGAGCGACCGGGCAATGTCGTCGACTTCAAACTTCTTTTCGCCAATGCGGCCCATGATCGTCTCGAGCGCCAACCGCGCAATCTCCATCGGGCTCGAGGCCGCGTCGCCCGAGGCTGCGTCGCGCGGCTGGAGCTCCATGAGCGTTCGAAAGAGACTCTCCGACTGGGTCGTACGAAAGTCGATCTCGGCGTTCGGGTGCAAGCCAAACGCGAGCGGCGAGTCCGACTTGAGCTCGGTCTCAATGTGCTCGAGGTACTTGTCGTACGACGACGGCGCAATCGACATGAACGACGGGCCCTTCTCGTCGCCGACGAACGGGAACATCTCCATTTCATCGAGGAGCTCGTCGCGCATGTAAAAGTCGAGGTACGTGTTGGCGAGGAGCCGGTCAAAGTCGTTGACAATGTGGCCGCCGTACATGATTTCGCCGAAAATGTACTTGAGATCGGCCCACGGAATCTTGCCGCCGCCCGAATTCTCGAGGTAGTTGTTGAGGCAAATGGCCGAGTCGCGGAGATCGCCGAGCGAGAACGGGTACATCATGTTGAAGCCGAGCGGGCCGTACATCTTGCGCTCCATCATGACAGCATGAAAGTGGCACAAGCCAAAGAGAATTGACTTGACTTTGCCTTCGGCTTCTTCAATGTACTCTTTCGGAAAGCTCACAAACGCCCGCTTCAAATTCGCTTTCAAGCCGCTCGGGGGCTCGTTTGTGAGCTTGATGCAGCGGTTGAGAACGCCAATCGGAATCGCATTCGACGGGTCGGACGTCAGAAAGAGCCGAAAGTTCTTGTGCGAACCCTCCAACGCAAACTCGTCGAGCTTCTTCTCGAGCGTAATGAGCCAGCGCGGCATGAGGTGGATGTTGTTGAGGATGACCCAGTGCCCGTTGCGGTGCGCGACTTCGAGGCGGTCCATCGCAAACACATCTTGGCCTTGGCCCATGGACACGTTGTGGTACGAGACACCGCGCTCAAAGCCATACTTGATTGCGAGCTTGTCAAGGCCCGCGACAACGTCGGCGCCGGGCGACAAGATAAAGTAGAGCGGTGTTGTCGGCGTCGAGTCCAAGTACGAGTTGTCCATGACCTGCGTCGAGTTGAGCGCCGAGTCGCAGTCGCAGTACATGGCGCCATTGGGCAAGACGTGCCGAATAAACTCCGACACGGCGACCGTCATGCGATCGGGTCGGAGGCACCGCACGACTAGGAGCTTGAGGAACGGCGTGCGGTCGAGGCCGGCCCAGTCCAGCGGCAGCTTTTCACTCTCGGGCGTCACGTGGTTGTACCATTCACGGAAGCGCGACGACGCCTCTCGGAGGTCTTGGGGCATCTTGTTGAACTCCTCGAGCGTCGAGAGCGCTTGGATCGCGTACCACTGCGCGTTGGGTAGCCAATCGATGGGGTTGGCATCGGCGTCGCCGGACGCCGTCTTCTTCGGCCCTCGAAGCAGGAATTGCATGTACGTGTCGGCGATGCGGACGTCTTCGCCGAGAATGCCGCGCTTCATGAGGTTGAACGTGAGCTGCGAGAGGAAGATGAGCTTGTGCGACTCGAAGAGGCCGCGCGAGACCCACGTAAAGACCGTGATCCGAAGCGACTCGCGCAAATTCAGCACGCGCTCGGCTTGCTTCTCGGCGCTCGGCGCGCGATCAATCGACGCGTAGAAGAACGTGATGAACGAGTCGAGCGAATAACGGTACATGTGGTCGATGGCGCTAAGCGTCGTGAGCAAGAAGTAGAGCATCGCGCCTTCGGCCGCCACGGGTCGGTAGAGTTCACGCGTGTTGTTGATGATGATCTCCGTCTCTTGGTTCTTCTTGACAGAAATCGCAATGTCGGTCGCCTTCTTCTTGGTCTCTTCGAGCGACTCGATGAGGGGCACGTCCGACAAGATATCGTCCGGCGCATTCGCCAAGCGTTCGAGCAGCTGGTCCTCAAGCTCGACCAAATCGATTTTGAATTTCTGAAAGGCCAAGACGAGCTCTTGCTTTTGCTTCTCGAGCTCGGGCTGCTCCTTGTTGACAGCTTTCTCCAGTAGCTGGTCTTCCAAGCCCGACTCGGTCGCAATAAAGTTGATGAGCGTACACTGCGCCGCAATCTCGGGCTTGTAGTGCGGGTTGGATAGCTTCGTCTGGAGGTACATAAAGAAACTCGGGTCGTACTGCACTTCTTCGCCCGAGAACTTTAGGTACAGTGACGCGCTCGAGCCTTTCTTGTACACAGCGCGCGCCAGCACCGGGTCGAGCGTCGCGTCGATTTCTTCGCCAATGTTTTCGACAATCACGACGTGGCCGTTGACGATCGCTGTCTCCATCTTGCGCAGCCATTGGTTCTGCGTCAGCTGGATCACGACCAGCTCGCGCGCCTTCTCCTTTTCACGCAGCCACTTGATGCCTTGCAGCTGCGGGTCGATGATGAGCGGCCAGCGCGTGCAGTTGGTGATAATGGACCCGTTCTCAATCGAAATGCGATCGGCGGGGAGGCCCTCGCTGAGCATTTTGGCGTTCTTGCCTTCGGTCGTCAGCATCTGGAGCGGGTCAATGCCGTCCGTGATCGGGATGGCTTTGGCGATCAGATCGGGCACCCAGAGGGTCTGCCACAGCTCGCGTCGAAACTGCTGGTCAAACGCGCCAATGTACGAGACGAACGCCGCCGCGAGAAGCGAGTTGCCGACGACCATGACGCCGTTGGCTTTGAGCTGCTCAATCTCAATGCCCCAGCGCTCGTTTTCACTTGCGAGGCCGTTCACGAGCTTCCCCGCGAGTTGCAGTCGGTTCTCGCAGTTTTGCTTCATTTGCTCGACGCGCAGCTTCTCTTCGGTCGCCAAGCGCAGCGTGTCTTCGAGTTGCTCGAGGCGCTTTTGGACTTCGGCGACCTGCGCCATGGCCTTGGCGAGTGTCTCTTCGGCCTCTTCTTTCTTCTTTTTCGACGCTTCGAGCGAGTCCATGAGCGGCTTGACGCGCACGTAAATGCGGTTGAACGTGTAGATATTGACGACCCACGAGCAGAGGTTGGCCGCGGCCGCCGACTTGGAAAGCATCTTCTCGGTCGTAAACTCGGGGTCGGCAATGAGGGGCTCGAGACGCGCAACGTCCGCTTCCGGAATGTCTTCGCCGCGAAACACCTTGAGCGAGTCGAGAAACTGACCGACGTTGTTCATCATCTTCTTGGCGCGGTCCCACTTATGGTTTTTGTACTCTTTCTCAACGAGAATGAGACACGCCTTGGTGACGAGATCGACACCGGCCGGCGGCTTGGGCAGCGACTTGAGTTCCGTGATCGCTGCCTTGGAGAGACAGTCGACGGCAGCGGCCGCAGCGTCCATGGCCGGCTTGGCCTGCGACAGCTCCTTCTCCGCCTCTTGCGCGAGCTCCTGCGCCGACGCGGACGCCTTCTCGGCCTTGGCTTTTTCCTTGTTGGCGTTCTCTTGCTGGACTTCGGCGCCTGCCTTCTCGCGGCCCATTTGTTCGAGAAGGACGTCGGTTGACGCTTGCTTCTCGGCCACGACTTGCATCGTATTCTTTAAGTCGATTTGGAGCTCGGCCACGTCCGCCGACGTCTTGCGCAGCGTACTCAGCCCGTCGTCGAGGCGTGTGATTTGGCGCTGGATCTCGGCCTTCTTTTGGCCAAGAAGCACTTCGTAGAACGAAATGAGCTCGAGAAAACTCTTGGGCGTCACGTAGTTGAACCGGCGCTGCGTCTCAAAGTACTTTTTACTCATGTCGGTCACGGAAATGTGCACGTCGGCCATGTGGTTGGCGAGGCTCTTCTTGAGCGCCTTGTCGCCGAGGTCCTCGACCTTCTCCAAGAAGCTCGTGGCCACGCGCACGAGCGCGTCCCGGGGCCACGGGTGGAACCAATCAATGACCGTGCAGTTGACGAGACCGGGGAAGCGCCGGGCGCGGACTCGGAAGACGGCGCCGACCGGCGAGAAGCACATGATGATGCGAAAGTTGGAGCGAATCCGCAGCAGCAAAAAGTCCATGAGCGTATCGGGCGTGTCGGGCACACCTTGGGCCTTGGCTTCGTTTCGGAGACCGGCCAAGAGCACGTCGACGTCTTCTTTTGCAAACAAATCGGGGATCCAGCCCGAGCTCAGCATGTCGTTGATGAAGACGAGGAAGCGCTCGTTGACAATTTGCGAGTCTGTGATCAAAAACACGAGCGGAATGCCTTGGACGCCCGACGTCTTGAACATCTCTTGAAGGCTTTCTTTCAAATCGTCAATCTTGAAGTTGCTCGTGACGCTGAGCTGGCGCACGTCAAAGCCGCAAATGTGCGACGCGAGGCGCGAGAGCGACTGCTTCCCGGACCCGCCGACACCGATGAGCATGGCGTTACCGCCGGGGTTGCCAATGATGCGGCAGATGCGCGTCACGTGCTCCATCGCGTTTCCGAAAAGCTCGAGGTTCATCATCGAGTACTTGGAGTTGTAGTCGTCGAGCTGGTCCGTGAGTACCTTGTTGAGCTGCTTCATGCCCGCGACAGGCAAATACACCGAGTCGGCGCCGGCGACTGGCACCGCAAACGTCGTGTAGATATTGACAATCGTGCCGGGCTCTTCGTCTTCGCCAGTGGACGGCTTGGGGAAGAGTTTTTCTTGGTCGACATCGGGCAGAAATTTCTTGGAGATTTCGCGCATCCGATCGGTAAACTTGTCGACGTCTTCGTTGTTGATCATGCGATCGCAAAAGACGCGCGTGGTTTCGTGGATCCAAAGGCGCGCAAACGACTCGACGGTCGGGTAAAAGTCGCCTTTTGACCGCGTGAGGCCTTGCACGACGTTGCTGAGCTCGCGCATGTTCCAGTTGTAGACAAACTTGGTCGCGGACGGCAAAAACTTGTTGGCAATGTCTTCGTGGGCCGCAATACTCAGCGCGACAAAGACCTCGCTCGCGTTCACGACAGCGTTTGAAAAGCCAAAGCCGAGATGCCCCTTGAGAATTGAATTGTAGATCGTCTTGAGGTCTTCCTTGCTCGGCATCATGCACGCAAAGAGCGCGTAATGGCGCTGGAGACGCTCGTCGATGATGAACGACCCGGCCGTCGGGTTCATCGCCGAGAGGTACTGGACGTCAACAATCTCCTTTCGGAACCCGAGGTCGATCCGGTCAAAGATCGTGCGGTAGTCCATGTGCTGGCGCATAAGCGCCAGTGCGTTCTGCGTACCGTACGTCTCAATGTACGGCAAGTTGAGATCGTCGATAAAGTAGATGAGCTTCTTGGTCGCGGGCGGACCAAACATGCGCCCCGACCGCTTGTCGATCACTTGCTCGAGCTGTTGCTGGAGCTTGAACGAGTCCGTGTAGTAGTTCATGTTGATGCACGCGTGCAGCATGTCTTCGTCGAGGCTGCGGCAAAACGTCTTGAGAATCGTGGTCTTGCCCGTGCCGGCGCCGCCCACAAGCAGCACGGGTCGCTGCCGGTTGACGAGAATCTCCACGAGGCGCGTGAGCCGCACCGAGTCGATGGTGCTGATGACGATCGTCGAGAACGGCGTGTCCGAGATTGCGTTGCCGATCGGCGTCGGCGCATACTTGGGTACGCGGCTGCTCCAGTGCTCAAACTCGTTGGTCTCAATGTTGTAAAAGTAGTCGAAGCACGTGCCTTCTTTCGGGTACTTGACCGCAGTGAACGTCGCGTTCCAGAGCTCGTTAAAGTTCTTGCGGTAGTCGACGCTCTTGTCGACGATGAACGGACCGCCAAACGCCCACGTCGCGCAAAACACAAAGATGCACTCGATGACCTCTTGCGTCTTCTTCTCGGCCGGGATTTCCGCAAAGAGGCCTTCGAGGAGGTAGCAGATCGTGCTCACTTGGTTGATGATACGGACCGACGACACTTGCTTGAAGCCTTTGCGTGTCATCTCGAGCGTCGCCTCAATGTACTTGTCAAACATGCCCGGGAGGTACGTGCGCTCGATCTCTTCGTCGCGCCGGGCGACCCACGACTCCATGAACGGCCGCCACCCAATGTCGTACTCGTTGATGAAGAGGATACCGGCGCGGGAGACGGTCGCGGGCGTCGCGTTCTTGAGCGAGTTGATCTCGAAAAACATGCGCATCGCCTCCGAGAGCGGAATGCGCTCGTTCGAGACGAGCGTGAGCACCTTGTTGTCGTCCATGACTGTGTTCATGCTCTCGATCCAGACGGCATCAATGTCGCCGTCGAGGACGACCCACTTGTACATTTGGCTCTCGTAAAACCCTTGCTCGGCGTAGTTTTTCGACATACCGCGCATGATGATCGAGATGACACCGTCCTTCCAGTCTTTCGAGAGCGTCATGTAGCCGTAGAGCTCGTCGGACGTGACGGCCTTTGGGTTGAGCGTCTCGTAGACGCAGACCTTCTTTTCCTTGTTGAGGTTCCAGCACTTGGCAAGCGTTTGCCAAGTCGTTGTTTTCGCCGAGCCCGCGCTGCCGAGAAGCATCACCGAGTGCCGGACGTCAATGAGTTCTTGGAGCTGGCAGACTTTGAGAATGAACGACTCGTCGTGCTGGAGGTTGTTGGCCTTGCAGACAACGACCGTCTTGTCACGGAGCTCGAGGTTCACTTTCGGGTTGACTTCGACGCCGATAAAGAGATCGTTGATAAGACGCAGGAAAATCGGCGTGTCGAGCTGCGGAATCTTGGGCGTGTTGAAATCACGGAGTGCGCGCATGAGCACCTTGTCTTCTTCGACCTCGGGCTCGGCACGCTTGAGGATACCGGCGACACGCAAGACCGACTTGACTGCGCGAAGCCCCCAATCGTAGTGAAACTGCTTGGAGAGAAGTTCGGAACTGAGCTGGTAGAGTGTCACAAACTTGATTGCGAGCGTCCGCGCTTGCTGAAAGCCTTCCGACATGAGCATGTTTTCGCAAATCGGGCGCAGATCGGGGCGAATCATGGCGCACGACCGGAAGAGCACCTTGAGGTTCTCGGGCAGCTCGGTGCGGCCGGCGTACCCCGGGTTCATCGTGATGAAGAAGCCGCACGTAGGAATGAGCGTAATGCGGTCGGACGCGCCCATAAACTCAAACTCGCCGACGACGACGGGCGGCGTCCCCGCGGCAATGTGCCGGTACTTTTCTTCACGGTTCGCGGGTACGGCGTTGAGAACGATCGCGTCCTGCACGCACTTGACTTGGGTCGCGACGACGGAGAGCACTTCAATGTTGATGCGGTTGAACTCGTCAAAGCAGCCCCACGTGCCCGTTTGACATAGACCCCGAAAGATGTCGGCCATTGTTTGGTAGTTCATCTGGTCTGAGCAGTTGAAGACGTAGCAGCAGAGCGCCATGGCGCGCGCGAGATCCTTTGTCGTCTCCGTTTTGCCCGTCCCGGCGGGGCCCGCGGGCGCCCCCCCGAGGAAGAGCCGCAGCGCCATCGTCAACGTAATGTAGCACCGATCCGTGAGCGGTGTAATGACGAGGCGACCCGTGTTCCCAATCCACTCGTACGAGTATTTCGAGCGGAAGTCGGTGATGCGAATGTCGACGTCCATGGTCTCTTGGCGCCAAATGAAGCGCAGTTGCTGCTGCCAGAGGAAACTCAGCGGCCCCTCGACTTTTTCATCCACGAGCTTTTTCACCACGTCGCGCGAGTGCACGTCGAGCGTAATGAGTGCAATGATCTTGCACCGATCGCTTTTCGTGAGCTCGCCCAGCACCAAATTGATGAGCTGTTCCAGGCGCTGGTTGCACAGGGCGAGGTACCGCTTCACCGAGTCTTCTTGGCCGTTCTCAAACTCTTCGAGCGCCATCTCGGTTTCTTCCGTCCAGTAAATTTGCGTCGAGTTGAGCACGACTTGAGCCGAGTAGTCGAAAAGCCAGAGGTGCCGGGGCTTCTCGACGTCCCAATTGGCCGCCGTCTCGATCGAATCGTGCATTTCCTTCTTGATGCAGTAGCGCATGGCTTCCGTGAGTTCGTTGAGCCAGCTCTCGACGGCACCCGCCATGACAAAGATCTTGGGCAGTTTGACGTGCTCCTTGTCCTTGGCGATCATTGTATGGGCCGTGTTTTGGCTGCCATC
This sequence comes from Saprolegnia diclina VS20, assembly GCF_000281045.1. Taxonomy (NCBI): domain Eukaryota; phylum Oomycota; class Saprolegniomycetes; order Saprolegniales; family Saprolegniaceae; genus Saprolegnia; species Saprolegnia diclina. The sequence continues at coordinate 557,210 of NW_008246096.1, read as the reverse complement.
CTCAAAGATGAGGTTGTTGAGCGAGTCGTAGCAGTCGCCCAAGAACGGCATGATCTTCTTGGGGTTGTTGCCGTTGGATAAAATGTCGAGGAGCGCAACGTTGGACACAAAGTAGAAGCGCGGGTAGATCTTCTTCTTCTTGTCGAGGTACTCGTTGAGCGACTTTTGGCACTTCTCGAGCATCGCCGTCATCTCCTTTAAGCTCTCGAGCCGGTTCTCGACCGAGCACGCGTTCACGACGTTGGGTTCGAGAATCGCATTCTTCATGAGGTCCTTGAAGTTTGAGTCGATCGACTCGAACGTCCGCGTGTCGTCTGGGAGCTGGTTGCGGATATCAGGCGAGCTCAAGAAGATGCTTTCGAGTGACGCCCACTGCTTGGAGACGCTCACCCACTCCTTCAAGACTTCTTCGACGTGGCCGAGGCTCTTCTGGCTCGTCAAGACGCGGTCTTTGAAGAAGTCGACGAATTTGCCCATGCCCACCATCGTCTGCAGCTCGAGCTGGTTGCTCTCGAGGCTTTCGACCACCTCTTCGGACGGCTTGATGACAAACGTGCCCGAGTCCTTGTGCGGCACGTAGTCGAGCGTGAGGCGGCGCCAGAGGTCTTCGATGAGCGTGAGTTTCTTCTCGATCTTTTGCTCCTTGTTGGCCGTCTCGACAATCTCCCCGACGTCGTCGACGTGCAAATGCAGCTCGAGCTTGAGCAAGTCGGCAAAGCTGAACTTTGGGTCCTTGGGGTCAATCGCCTTGACCTTGCAGAGCGACGAGAGCGCTTTCCAGTGCCGATCTTGCATCGCTTCCGAGTGCAAATCGTTGATGAGCGGCAGAATCGTCGCCATGTTCTTGACCATTTGCTCCGTGTCCTTGTACGTCTGCCACTGCTTGATGATTTGGTTCTCGTTGCTCTCGGCCTTCATCTGCTTTGTGACGTTGCGCGTGTACGCTTCCATCGACTCGGTGTCGATCTTGACCCACAGCGCCTTCTTCCACTCGGAGAACGTGTGCAGCACCATGTCCTTCATGTCCCAGACCTTTTTGAGCTGCTGGAGCTCATACAGCGTGTCGGTCGTCTCTTGGTACTTGGACACTTGGAGCTCAAAGAGCTCCTCCAGCTCGTTGAACTGCTTGGCTTGCTTGATACGCTCGGCGAGGCGCACGGCGTAGTCGTCCACCATCTTGTACGCCTCTTCGGGCTGACCCGCAAACGTAAACGGCGCGTTCGCGCGAAAATCGTTGCGGAACTTGCGCATGTCCTTGTAAAACTCGTCGAGCGCGACCTTGATGCTGTCGCACTCGGAGATCTGGAGCGGCATGATCTCCTCCTTCTTCTTGAACGTCTTGTTGACAATGCCTTCCCACTGCAATGGCGCAGCCTCGAGGTAGTCTTGGATCGTCTGGTCCGCGATCTTGGTGTCGTCAATGTTGACGCCGTGGGTCTTGAGAAGGTGCACTGCTTGCCGGAGCGGGTCAAACATCTCGTTGGTCGCGTCGATCTGCTTGCGCACGTCGCGAATGTGCGTCATGACGCGCATGAGCGCCTCCTTGTTCTTATCGACGACTTCCTCCTCGAGGCCCTTGAGCACAACCTCCATAAACTTGTGCAGCGAGCTGAGCTTCGTCACGACGTGCTTGTAGAGGTACGTCGTGTACTGGTAGACCCACTTGCTCACCCACGTGACCATGGCGGTTTTGATCGGCTGCGAGTTGACGCGCAGCCAGCCCACGTCGGTCGGCGTCGCGAGGTTTGCAATCTCGTTGGCGACGCGCGAGTACTTGGTGATTTCTTCGTTGAACTTTTCGAGGTTGAGCATCGTCGCGCCATGCGCCGAGACGTACTGCGCGCCTTCGAGGAACGCCGCAAACACGTCGTCCATGCTCGACTCCCAGAGGTACGCGTAGTTGTCGTACTTCTTCTTGAACGCGTTGAGCTGGTTCTCATTCTCGGTGAGGTACTCGGAAATGATCGCGAGCTGCATGCAAATGTTCATGTCCGAGTGCATCTCCTTGAGGTACGTGCCGCCGCCGTCCGAGTCGAGGCGCTTCACGGCGGTCGCGACGTTGAAGAACGAGTTGATCCACATTTGAATCGTGTCGCGGAGACCCTTGCCGTTGTTCTCCGTCAGACACGGGTTGAACTGGACGCGGTTTGAAATCAAGTCGAGCTTGATCTCGAGCATCGGGAGCCGCGACGCAGTGCTGTCCTTGCTGTCCTTGCCTTCTTTCGCGCCCTTCTTCTCATCTTCTTTCACAATCTGCGTCGCGGGCGTCTGATTCGGTTCGAGCTGCTTGGCCAAAAACTCCAAGCTCGAGCAAATGACTTTGGCGACGCCGCCGACGACAATGTTGTTGACGTAGTCGACATATGCCTTCCAGTGCGCCGAGTTGACGCCCACAATACCCGCATTTGATGCCTTGAGTCGCTTGTGGATCTCTGCCGCGCCTTCGCGGATCTTGAGCGTGCGCTGCGCAATCGAGCTCTTGTGCAACCGCTCGTGCTCGTTGGCGGCGATCGGCTTGGCTTGGCGCTCGAGAAGCGGCTGGTTCCAGCTTGTGAGCGTCAGCTCGATCGTACTGAGGCTCTCCTTGAGGTTCGTAACCACCTCGTTGGCACTTTCGACGGAGCGGCGGCAGTCTTCGATGAACGTCTCGATGCCGTTGCTCTTCCAGTTGAGATCTTCGATGCCGCGCCCGACGCTCGCGTCAATGTTGGTAATGTGTTTGCGCACCAACGGCTCTTCGACGGCGTGTAAGCCCTCGATCATCGAGTTGTATGGCTCGACAATGTACATGAGGTCGCCGCGGTACTTGCGGAACGTCTCCTCCTTTTGCGAGATCGAGAGCGCCGACTGCGGCACGTCCAAGCCGAGGCACCGGAGGTACTTGACTTCCCGCAAAAGCTTCTCGAGCGCCGGGTCGAAATTGACGCGAAGGATGCGCGTGTGGGGGTTGCGCACGAGGATCGGGAGCTTGAGCTTGGCCTGCGACGACGCCTCAACGTCCCGACTCCACTCTTCCACCTTTTGGTTCTCGTACTCTTGGAGCGACGCGAGGACGGTGCCGTAGACCTTGTAGACTTCTTTGGCTTCTTCGCGGTCCATGACGTTGTGGTTGAGCTCCTTGAGTTTCTTCATCGGGTGCTCGATGCGTTCGATGAGGCCGCGGCACCATGTGAGCGCGCCGGCAATCGGCGGCAAGTTCCACGAAATCGGTGGCGCGTCCCGGCTGTGCAAAAAGAGCTCCTGTACGTGCTTGAGGTCCATTCCGTACGCCTGGACGAGCGCCACGTGCTTCTTCTCGAGCTCATCTTGGATAATCGGTCGGTTCAGAAGCCCTTCAAACGAGTCGAGGAGCTTGAAGCGACCAAAGACCGTCGAGCAGTCGTCAAAGCCCTGGGTGAGCACCGACCCGAGGCGGCGCTCGAGCTCCTTGATTTTGCACCGAAACTCGTAAAAATTGTCGTCGAACTTCGTCGCCCCCACGTCCATGATGTCACTCGAGACACGCTTGAACGTGTTGACGGCCTCGGTAAAGTCGTGGTGGATCTGCTGGACGCTCATGGTCAGCGTCTTGCCTTTTGTACCGCCGACCTCCATCTTGGAGAGCTTTGTAAACTGCACGATTGTCTGCGTCAAGTCGAGAATGTCGTGGCAGCGCTCGAGAAACGAGTCCAGCCGCACAAAGAGCGCGTTGTTCTGGATGCGCCACGGGTTCGAGGGACACTCGGCGTTCGCGGTCGCCTTGTAGTCAAAGTACGTGCTTTTGAACGTCGAGCACACTTGCAGCGTCGTCTTGAGCTGCTCGACGGCCTGGCCCGCCAAGTCTTGGTCGATGAGGCCGAAGATCATCTCGCCGCTCAGGTACACGCGCGCTTGGTTGATGAGCGAGTTGCAGATCTCGCGAATGAGCACAACGAGCCGCGCCGGTGTGTTGTAGTGCTTGGAGTTTTTCCAAATTAGCAAAATGATGTGCAGCATCGGCTTGAAGAGCTCGGTCAAGTTGAGAAAGTCGTCGTCGTTGTTGAGGTGATGGAACCACTCCTCGAGCGTCCGGAGGTACTTGGTGTTGTCGTTGGCCTCAATGCGCGCGGTGAACACCTCCTTGCAGAGCCGCGCGAACGGGGTGCAGTACGTGCTCTTGGACCGGTCGAGCGCCGTCAAAATCTTGCGCACGCGCTTGCTCTGGAGCTGCTCAAAAATCGAGTTGAGATTCGCGGCCTTGAGCTTCCAAAACTCAATTTCGGCGTCCGGCGTCGGGTTCATGCCTTGCTTCAAGAGCTCTTCCGGGTCTTGCTTGAGGACGTTCTTGATCTGCTTGGTCCACGTCACGATCGAGCCTTCGAGGAGCGAGATCTTGTTCTTGAGATTGGCTGCGTTCCCATCGACGGGCGGTAGCGGGAGGCACGTCTCGCCCTTGGTCGCGCCCGCAATGATCGAGACAGTCGCCATGTACGAGTGGAACTTGTCGACGACTTCTTTGGACGCGACCTCGCCCCAGCCCTCTTGGTTGCTCGGGTTGGAGAAGAGCGGGAGGTAGACTTCCGAGACGAGCTTCTCCAAGTGCTCGATCGAGCTTGTGCCCAACTCACTCACGAGCACGTCTGTCAAGATGTTCTTCCCTGAGAGAACGCACTTGTGCATCTTGGCAAACGCGATCGTCTTGCCGCGCGGCAGCGTCGCTGGCATCTTGGTCGACGCAATCACATTGTCGCCCGAGAAGAGGAGGCACGTGAGGTCCTCATTCTCGATGAACTCCTTGATGCAGATCCTAATGCGCGGATGAGATGGCGAAGGTCGAGGAAGCAGCATACTCGTTGGGCTCGGTCGCGTACTTGGCGAGGAACTTGGGGCCGCCGCCAAAGGCCGTCGCGACCCGGGCCTCGATGAACTTGGCCGGCTGGACCTCCTTCTTGTTGTTGCCGCCCTCTCCTGGAGCCGCGTCGGCCATGCCCCGTCTTCGTCGTCTTCGGGCTTGGGTTCGGCCGGCGAAATGACGTAGATCGCACCAACCGTCGCGACGCTTCAACCCTCGACCGCCGTTTCATCCGGATACGCGACCCGCCAAGTGTGGCATCCTTCCGTGGCATCTGCCACATTGTAGTTCATCCCGCGTGTATTGAATACCGATATGGCGGCGACAAAGGGTAATTGAATCCGAGCGTCATGGTCTGTGTGTACAGGCTTGGAATGCCGAGCAGCAATCGGACGTAAGGCGAGACCGTGCGTCGGCTACTGTGACTGCACGCATGGCTTTAAATTCGGCACACTCGGTGCAGTGGCACGCGCCGCGCGGTGTTATCCGTACAAAATGGCATTCTATCCGGATGACCATCGCGCGGCGAAGGCAGTTCACTGGTGGAAAACAAACCTCGCGCAGCATGAACATCGGAGCCAAGAGCGTGGTCGGCCGCGTCGCGCCGTCCCTCATGAAGATGCAGACCCGCAGCCTGTGGTTCAACGTGGAAGGCAAGGGCGTCGCCCGCGTCCTGCGCGAGATGAACTCGATCCAGGAAGAGGATGGCATCTTCAAGGAGCTCAACCAGCGCCAGTTCCACGAGAAGAAGTGGCAGCGCCGCATTCGCAAGAAGGCCGAGTCGGACATCCGCCACGTCAACCGCGAGCTCGGCACGATCATCCACCAGATCTTCCAGCGCAAGAAGACGGGCCAGTAAACTTGGGCGACGGTGTGTATCTATAGAGGCAGGAAGAACAAGATGAAGCAATGCATGCGATGATCGTTAAGCAGCACGTCCGTCCTATTGCGTCATACGTCTCCACCTCGCTTTGTTGCCACAGCGTGTATTGGCTCGTCATTAGATGTAAATGAGGCCCGACGCCGACGGCAGGCCTTCGACGATCGCCAAAAAGGTCTCGGGCGAATCGTGCATCGTCGTGAGCAGTTGCGGCGCGCTACCGTTTTGGATTTTCCGCATCCGCCATCGCACAAAGTACTCGCAGCGCCGCGACGCCTTGGTCCGATGCAGCACATCGTTGCTGCACTTGGGACACCAAAATTCGACGGTCGCATCGTCGTCTTCCTCGTCGTCATCGTCGCTGTCGTTGTCCATGGCCGCGACATCGGTGGGCTCTTTGGCGTCTGGTAAGACGAGCAAAGCTACCACTGAAGACGTGTTTGGCGCGGTGCTATCGCTCTGTGGGCTCGCTACGTCGGCCAGTGCTTCTCGCCGCGCGGCCGCGTCCAGGTCTGGGACCGCAGCTGGTATCTCGGTGTTCACAGTGACGGCTTCCGTGTTCGGTTGCTCTAAGTGAGCGCCGTCGTCTGGTTCATGGTTGTCCGTGGCATTGGTGACATCGTCGCTGCCAGCCGTTGCGTCGTCGTTGTCTTGGTTCACCTCCGCGTTGGGCGACGCTACAACCGGCTTGGGTCGTTTGGGCCGCTTGGGGGCGGGTCGCTTTGGCGCTGCTTTGCGCTTATTCTGCGTTTGAGGTATGTACAGTGACGGATCGGGCTGCTCGCGCGCGTTGCGCTGGGCGAGTTCTTTCTGCGCGGCGATCGCCATGGCTTGGTCAGGCGTCAAGCGCCTCCTTGTGAGCGCCACTTTAGCGAGCACTTGCTTGACATGCGGGAACGGGTCGACGTCGGCGGTCGATGGCATGGGCACGGGGCTTAGCACAGCGGGCCACGGGTGCTCGGTCGAGCTCGGCAGCGTCGGCGTTGGCGCCATCGGCGGCCTTGCCGATCCATCCAACTGTTGAGCGTCTTCGACAAGGCGAATGCGCTGCTCGAGGCCGAGCTTGGTTTCAAACGCGAGACGGTAGCTCGGGTACCGCGCCGACGAGAGGCTCTCGGTCGTCTTCCCGTGGGGCACGGCGACGCAGAACCAGTACGACGGCGTCCGGCGGGTCGTATCGACGTGGATGCCGTCGGGCGACATGATGGCGCCATTTTGCAGCGCCTCGAGGCCAGCGCGCACCCGCTCGTCCTTCCACGCTACCCAGGCGGCGTCGTCGGCGTCGGTGCTCGACGCGTCTTTGAGTGGCTGCATCGCGGTGGCAATGAGCTGCGGAACATCGTACGGCGCGAGCTGGTCGTCTCCAAAGATGGCACGCACCTCCGACTCGATGCCACTCGCCAGGTCGGCCCATGCATCTGGACTGCCCTCGGCGCCATTGAGCAGTTCGTATATGCACTCGACGAGCGCGTCCTGACTCGTTAACGGAAAGGTTTGGTCTGCTGCCACGTATTCGTCGACGAGCTGTCGCGTGTACTCGTCGGCGACAATGGCCGCGACGATGGCCGCGGACGCGTCGAGCGATCCCCAGAGCTCGGGGACGTCGACGGCCTTGAGACTCGCCGTGTGCACAACGTAATCGACGAGATCTTCGGACGGCATGGCCGCCTCCTGGGCGCTAGCGTACTGAAAATTGTCCATGCCTCGCGCAAAGATCGTATCGGCGTGCGAGCGGAGCGCCACGGTCGGGGGGACGGTCGTGGGGTCGAGGTCGACGGACGCAAGATACGTGTCTTGCTGCGTGCCGCGACGGCCGGATGGTGGTAGGATCTCGCGCGGGCCTGCACCTGGGCGCAGCACCATCTTGTACAACAGCCGCGAGTCCATGGTGGCACTCCGATCGCTCAAGTGCGACGCGACGGTCGGAAGCGCATGGCGCCAATTGACGCGCTGCCGTTCGGCTTCGTCTTCGTCAGCTCTCTCGTCTGTCTCCATCGCACGTAGCTCTTCGCAGAGGCACTCGTGCTTGGCGTGTGCGTCGCAGCGGCAATGGCTCGCGGCGCGTCCTGTGCACCCATGGCAGCGCCGGCAACGGGAGAGCGTCACGCACTGACACGCCTGTGATTCGACGCAGACTGGTGCGCGTTTGAGGCCGCACTGGCAATGACGAAAGATACACTTGCGGCAGACATGGCACGGCCGCGTCGAGCACCCTTGGCACCCGCTCATGAGCCAAATTTGCCGCGCCTGCTCCAATCAGTATCTTCGAACTACGTGTTATCGTATTTCGAAGCTAGTCGCTCACCTCGCCAGTTCTGAGATCCACATGCAAGTTCGCTCCGGACAACTGCCGGCCGCTCATGTCGGCTTGACCCATCGGTCTTTGCGCTGGTTCATGCTTCGCTACAAGTTATCTTACTGGAGTGGATGTTGCTCAATATGCGTGGCGCGCCGAAGGAAGACGGTTGCCTCAAGTTGCTACTAGTGCATTGCATCAACCGCCCCGATGATCGTATCGATCGCTCGCAGTCGAGGACGTGGGCGGTCAGATGGACTCCATGGTGTTGCTTTGCGTGTGCTGAGTAGCGCCTAGGCTGCAAGGAAGTCGCTGCGCAGCTCACAGATTCTTCCATCGTGTCAGGCACATTTGGGCTTGTAGTAGTCTTGAGGCCTAGCCTTCGGGTTCGTCTTTGCCTGCGACTCGAGCCTGCCACGTATCCAGAGGTACTGGCAGTAACTATTGGTGCGCCAGAGCGGGGCCGTGCTTGCTGCGGATCGGAAGCCTAGCCAGCGAGAAGGCAGTACACGCTAGAGCAGTACACGCTAGAGGAGCGAGGCAGACGCACGAGCGAATATGTATTATAGAGGAGCGCGGGCAGCGATACGCTGTTCATGACTTACGCGTTCTTTTCAAGCTCGCGGCGCAACTGGTTGCAGAAGTCGTCGTCGGCCTGGTCGACGTCCCAGTCGTCCTGCCACTGGAGCTTGATGTGGCTCTCCTTCTCTTCCATCTTGGCGCCCCAGTTCTGCTCCTCGAACTCTTCGAACTCGTCGTCTTCCTCAACGATGTGAATCATCTTCTTGGGCTCGGATGAGGCGGCCGTCGGCGCAGGCGCGGGGGTCGCGGCAGGGGCTTTGGAGCTCATTCTTCTCGTTTCTGCGGTGGCAGCACAATCTTCAATATCTCATCACTGATTGGACAAAAACATTGCGCATTTCCATTGGTTAAAAATAAGGCGCTATGCTGATTGGTGCATTGTCATCTAGCGATCTTGCATCGAGATGATCTCGTCTTCGAGAAAGCCAAAGAAGAGGGGTGCTGCAAATGGCTGAGGCCGAGAACCACCACAGCATCGAACGCCGCAGGGCTTCATGTGTGTAGGGGTGTGTTTGATTGCACTACATTGGGTTTGTGACGTAGGGGGTCCTCCTGAAACGACGGCTACAAACTTCAAGTGCACCCACTTGAGCAAGATCCACAGGAAAATGCTGTGGACCAATCGGCGCCGACCAAATCTTTCCGCGGATCGCCACAGAATCCAAGTCGCCTCCTTCATTCCAGCAGCCAGGAACCCATCATCATGCAGCCCTTCCGCGCCTTTCGCCATACCTCGCGTGCCATGTCCACGTTCCCCAAGCACTTCCTCTCGACGGACCAGCTCACGCCCGCGCAGTTCCAGGGCCTCATCAACACGGCCGCCGAGTTCAAGAAGCACAACATCAACACGGACCTCCTCACGAACGAGACGTTGCTTATGATCTTCCAGAAGCGCTCGACGCGCACGCGCCTTAGCACAGAGATTGGCATGCAGCGCCTCGGTGGCCGCGCGCTCTTCCTCTCCAGCGATGACATCCAGCTCGGCGTCAACGAGTCGCTCAAAGACTCAGCGCACGTCATGAGCCGGTTTGGCTCGGCGCTCCTTGCGCGCGTCTATGGCCACGCCAGCGTCGTGGAGCTCGCAAAGGAAGCGAGCGTGCCCGTCATCAATGCGCTCTCGGACAAGTACCATCCGCTCCAGGCTCTCGCCGACTACCTCACCGTGCAGGTATGTCTTGCCTTGGCTTTTCTTGTGATCTCATGATGATGGATGTGTAGGAGCACTTTGGATCGGTCAAGGGACTCACACTAGCGTGGGTCGGCGACGGCAACAACGTCTTGCACGATTACATGCTCGCCGCGCCGCTCATGGGAGCCAATATTCGAATCGCTACGCCGTCGGGGTATGACGCAGCGCCCGATGTGATTGCCAAGTGCCAGAAGCTCGCCAAGGCAGCTGGCACCTCGGTGTTCCTCACAACCGACCCGGTCGAAGCCGTGAAGGGCGCCCATGTCATTGCCACCGACACGTGGGTCAGGTTCGTCCACTACATCCCACTTGAGCCCGCCACTCAAGCATTGTACGTTCTCGTAGCATGGGCCAAGAAGAAGAGGCAAAACAGCGCATTGCGGACTTTGATGGCTACCAAGTGACCAAGAAGATGCTCGCACATGCAGCGTCCGACCATATCTTCCTCCACTGCCTTCCCCGCCACAAGGAAGAGGTCGACGATGAAGTCTTTTATGGCGAACGCTCCAAGGTCTGGGACGAAGCCGAAAACCGCATGTGGACCGTCATGGCCGTCTTGGCCAAGCTCCTCGAGAAAAAGTAAACCATTTCCTTCATCACCAGTTAATGTGCCAACTCAATCTCGTCATTGCTCGTCAGTGTATTTCATGTGCTAGTGGAGTGCAGTGTAATGCTGGAAGGTCCTCGAGGTCAAGCAGATGTGGTCTACCAACCGTCATGGCGGGCAGCCGGCGGTCATTTGCCGAGGTCTAGGAGCGTGCATGCTACTCATTGTATTCCTGGGGCTGCGGTTAGCATGCTTCAATGCATTCTCGCTGCCTGGGCGTCGATCTTGCGCCATCGTTTGGATCTTTCGCGGTTGTTTTTCCGGAAATTCCGGATGTGGCTCGAATTTCCGCCAAATTCCACCGCGAGCAGCGAAGGAGGAAGGACCGATGAGCAGCGACGGGATCCCGTGTCTCTACACCAAGCACAAGACGCAGAAGGCCAAGACGTACCATGACGGGAAGCTTGTAAAGCTCTCGACCAAGCTCATGCTCTACGACGAAGACGGCAAGAGCCTCGACTCGAAGCCATATCTACCGCACGAGTGGAATGCTCAGTTTCCCAACTTTGAGTTTCCCAAGTACCGCGACAACTATGATCCTCAGCATGGAATGCAATTGAGCTCTGCATAGGTTCCTCGTCGAGATCGAAGCGTGTGTGATGGCCTCATCGACATCGACGCTTAACACACCTGGCGCTGCGGCCATCGCACCATCTCCTCCTTCGTCGTTTGTCTCGGGCCGCACGCCAGCACCACCCGGCGGCGCAGCGAAATTTCAGCCTCCGCGAGGCGGCTTCCGGCCACCCAAGCGAAAGATGGACGAAGCTGAGGTGGCACCCACGGCGACACCAAGCGCAGAGGCAAACGCCTTCACGGCCGCCTTCAGTCGCTCCAAGCAGAATGCGCTGGCCCGACCCAGTGGAAGCACACCAGCGCTCGGAGGCGGACGACGCCACCTAGTGCCTGCCGCACAGCCCTCGAATGAGCCGCCGACGAAGAAGCAGCACACGAACATGCCTGCAGAATCCCAAGGAAGTGCAGCGCCTCGTCAGCCATCGCACCGCCCAACACCAACCGCGCCGCCAGCTCGACCAGCGCCGGTCCCCACTGTGCCAATCGCTCCGCGCGTGGAGAAGACGACCCTCTACGTCGGCAAGGAGTGGTCAATTCTGCCAGCGCCCCAAAATCGCTCGGGTACATGGCCATTGGCACCTCTACGAGTCTCTGATTTGGCTGTGTGTAGTGCAAGAAATCATTGCATTCTTGCCCAAGTAAACTCACAACCTCATCAACCAACGACATGCATTATTATGGGCCACAATGTGTCTATCATGAGCGGCCTTGACGGTCCTTCTCAATGAGGATCTCGACCGAGTCCTTGGAATGCGTGATGAGGTGGGCGGACAAGCCCGGCTTCTCGGCGTCCGGGATTGGCTCGTACCCGCGACGCGTGTACATGACGTAGTTCTGGAGGATGCGGCAGAGCACATAGAAAATGAGCAAGAGCACGATCCCGACGATCGCTTCCCACGGCAGCGCCATCGCTCTTCCTTTGTCGACGGAGAATTGGACCGGAAGGATGCTACACATTATCCGGACATCGCAGCGCTAAAAACACGCACCCGCCGTAGCAAGGAACGGCCGCCGAGCGCAGCTGCTTCCCACGTCATCACGCAAGCACGAGTGTGGTACATATGCGCGTCAATCAGCTCGTTTGCACAGCCCTTGTGACGGCGTCATTGCTGGTGCGGCCATTTTGCCGGCTATAAGTTGCGTTTCTTTAGCTGCCCGTTTTGTATGGCTACTGCAAGCGACCAATAGAAGGCAGCTGCAAATCTTTGTCCGGATACGCTATACGGTTGCATTTCATCCAGCCACCACACCTTTTGCTCGCATCTGTGCGCATCATGTTCCGCCGCGCCCTGCGCTCGACCTGCCGCTCCGCGGGTACGCATCCTCTGCTTGTGAAGATGAGTTCTTATGCTTGCTCTAGCCTCCAAGCGTGCTCAGATGCAGCGCTCCACGACGTGCCTCTCGGCGGCCTTCCATGCGATCGCCAAGCCGACGCACGTCGCCGCCATGGCGCCCTTTATGCGCACGGCCACGAAGGCCTCGGCGGTCCGCGCCTTCTCGAGCGCGACGCCGACGGTCGGTCTTGGTGACCAAGTCTTTGTGTGCATTGAAGGCAAGCTGGACAACGGCGAAATCTTTGACGAGCGCGACGACACGCCCCAAAAGTTCACGGTCGGCGACGGTGATATGATTGTGGGCCTCGAAGAAGCCTTGCTTGGCATGAAGAAGGGCGAGACGAAGACCGTCGTCATCCCGCCGGAGATGGCGTTTGGCGCGGCCGACGACGAGGACAACCGTGTGCGCATTCCGCGTTCGGAGCTCAACCTTCTGTACGTTTACGCTTGTACATGCACGACCCTCTCTAATGCGCTTGTAGCCCGAGCGAAGAGAAGATGCTCGAGATCGGCTCGTACTTGGGCCTTGACGACGAAGAGGGCGACGCGGCCAAGATCGTCGAGATCGACGACGACTCGATCGTTGTCGACATGAGCCACGAGGTATGTCCCTGCACACGCGCGTGTCTTCACTACTTGTGCACCCACGATGACGCTATGCATGGACGTAGCTCGCGGGGAAGACCGTGCACTTGACGATCGAGCTTGTTGACCACATTCCGATTGAGCGTCAACAGGCGAGCGAGCGCCTCGTGATTCCTCAAGTCATCACGTCGGGTGATGATGAAAACTACCCCGAGAAGGGTATGTACCCATCATCGACCGACGAGCATACCTGGCTCACCGATATATATATGATTTGTGCAGGCGACACGCTGGCTGTCCACTACGAAGGCAAGCTCACGAACGGCAAGGTCTTTGACTCGTCGCGCGCTCGTGGGCAGCCGTTTGAGTTTCGCGTCGGCGTCGGCCACGTACGTTGTGTGTCGCGACCGCCACTTGGTTCTCACGCGCGGTTTGCATAGGTCATCAAGGGCTGGGACGAAGGCATGATCCTCATGTCCAAGGGCGAGCGCTCGCGCCTGTACATCCCGGCGGAGAAGGCGTACGGTCGCCAGGGTGCGCCGCCGGTCATTCCGCCCAACTCGGACCTGATCTTTGACGTCGAGCTCATCCAGATCAAGAAGCAGTAAACCAGTCACTAATTCAAATCGTGCTCCTCCCACTCTCGAGCGTCCATGTCAAGGGATTGCGCGCGCATGCAGGTGCCCATCGTCAATCTGGTCATCGAGTAGCCTCGTGTCGTAGCTGATTAGCCGCTGCCAGAATATAGTTGACGCGTCTCTCAACCCCCTACGGCACGCTGTTTGCTGATTATGGAAGGCCGCATCAGAAGAAGTGTACCACGTCGGCCGTTGTAACTGTATTATGACACAAAATCCGATGGTTCAACGTATTATAACACGACGCACGGCGTTAGATCCGGCTTCGGCCGCGTTCGCCGGCACGACATGCACTTCTCCAAAGTGTCGCTCTCCACCGACTCCGGCTCTTCACGCCCTGTCTATGGGTACCCGCCGAGTTCGTGGGTCGTGGCCATTGCGTCAACCGTGTGTCCGGTGCTGTATCCGGTGCATATCCGGATACTGAGATCGGTCGAATTCAAAACGCCGAAACGCTTGTGAAACCGGGTGGCGGCGCCAATGAGAAGTGAGAACTTGAATATTAATATTGCACAATCGGAATATTATTATGCGGCGCGGCCAATATGATCACGCTATCGCAAGGCGGCATGACGACGGTTATCCCGGTCGCAGCAATCTCTGCGACACGCCGCTTCACCGAAGGATTGGCGAATAAAATCATCGAATTTCAATTTAATTATCCACGCTTCGAACATTCCTCAACTTCGATGCTCCGATCAACGTCGTCCTTGTCTGCGGCCGGCGACGAGTCGTACCGGAGGATCCCCGAGACGCCGGGCCTCGCGCGCACGACAAGCGTCCCAGCGCGCGTCCGGACCATGAGCAGCAACGTCATGGCCAAGGCGCGCTCGGTCAGCGCGAGCGTCGCGCTCGAGATGAAGCTCCTCGAGGCGCGCTTCACGCTCGAGAAGGCGTCCAGCGACGCCGACACGAGCATCATCCACAACACGATCGCCGGCGGGGGCCCAGTTCCCGGCACGTCGAACGCGATCAAGACGTCGTACTACACGTGGTGGAGCTTCATGCCCGTCTTCTTGTATCGCACGTTCCGGAAGATGGCCAACTTTTACTTTCTCATGATTGGCGTGCTGCAGATGATTCCGGCGATTTCACCCACGAAAGGCGTCCCGCTGCAGTTTCTGCCCCTCGCGATTGTCGTCGTGATCGATGGCATCTTTGCCGCCGTCGAAGACCACCAGCGCCATCAAGCCGACGACGAAACCAACGGCGCGCCGTGCCGCCGGTACCAGAGCGAAACGGGCACGTTCGAATGCATAGCATGGAAGGATCTCTGCGTTGGCGACTGCGTCGAGGTCCGTGACAAGGAAGTCGCGCCCGCCGACCTCGTGATCCTTGCGACGGGCAACGACGGCGTGTGCTACATTGAGACCAAGAGCTTGGACGGCGAGACAAACCTCAAGCTCCGTGAAGCCGTGCTCCAAGAGCGCTTCGCCGTCGAGACGCATCAGTACGGCCAGCGACTCCAAAGCCTCAAGTTTGAAAACGAAGAGCCAAACGCCGACATCCACAAGTACCACGGCGCTGTCCATATCGCCGACGGTATGCGCTGACGTACGACGGGAATCTCATTGGGAATGCGGGTATAGATCCAGACGACGAAGACGCTACGCTGCCGATCTCTGTCCACAACATGCTCTGGCGCGGCTGCAAGGTCCGCAACACAGACCGCGTCCTCGCCTTTGTCCTTCACGTGCGCTCTTTTGCTTCATTCGAATGAGCCCACTCAGTGCAATCCTAGGCGGGCTTTGACACCAAGATCATGCAAGGTCTCAAGCCCAACAGCGACAAGGAGTCGACGCTCGACACCATGACGTACGCCATTTTCCACCATACAGGAGCTCAAATGGTGTGTAGCAACAACCAAGTGTTTGTGATCGTGCTCGGTCTCCTCGTGCTCTGCCTCTCGGGGGCGATCTCGTACACCAAGTGGTCGAGTCCGTTCCTTCCCGAGTACCTCGGCAACAGTGTCGACAACCCGTTCGTGACGGCCTTCTTCTACTTTCTCACGACGCTCGCGACCGTCGTGCCCATCACGCTCTATGTCTCGATCACGACGGTCAAGGCGCTCCAGGGCTACTTCATGGCGCGCGACATGCACATGTACGATGCCGAGCGGGACATGCGCATGCAGCCCCGCAATAAGGGTCTCAACGAGCAGCTCGGGTACGCATCTTCATGTGCCATGTCTTCTGTGCTCATGCTCCGAGTAGCCACATTACCCACATCTTCTCAGACAAAACGGGCACCATTACCTGCAACCAAATGGAGTTTCGCAAGTGCTCGATTCGCGGTGTGACGTATGGCCAAGGCACGACCGCCATCGGCCGCGCCGCGATTGCAGCCGGTCGGGGTGGTGTTGACGTGGTCGTTCTCGACGACCCACCGGCCGACGAGATGGCGACGCCGTCGATCCCGCACGTCAACTTTACCGACCCGCAGCTCGTCCAAGACATTTATGGCGCGAGCGGCGTCGAGCAGCAAGAGGCCGTGTGCAACTTTTTCCGGCACCTTGCGCTCTGCCACAGTGTGCTGCTAGAGCTCAAGCACGACGACGCGACCAAGAGCCCGTACGTTGCGTCGTCGCCGGACGAACAAGCGCTCGTGAGCGGCGCCAAGTACTTTGGCTTTGAGTTTATCGAGCGGACGCCGGGTATGATTGCGATCAAGACGCCGTTCGACGACGCGCCCGAGCGCTACGAGATCCTCGAAGTGTTTGAATTCAATAGCACGCGCAAGCGCATGTCGGTGGTCGTGCGCCGCATGGACCGGGAAGAGATTGTGCTCTTGACAAAAGGCGCCGACAGCACGGTGTTTCCTCGCCTCGCGCCATCCAACCTCAAGTGCAAGGCGGTCACGGAGCGCCAACTGGAAGCGTTTGCGACCGAAGGTCTCCGTACGCTCGTGATTGCGGCCAAGTCGATTCCAAAGGACGAGTGGGAGACCTTCCACAACACGTACCAGCAAGCCCAAGTGCTCCAAGAAGACCATGCAAGTGCGGTCGAGAAGCTCCAGAACGAGATGGAGGCGGGACTGACACTCCTCGGCACGACGGCGATCGAAGACCGTCTCCAAGACGAAGTACCGGAAACCATCCGGCTCCTCTCGAAAGCCGGCATTGCGCTCTGGGTGCTGACAGGCGACATGGAAGAAACGGCCATCAACATTGGCTTTGCGTGCTCGCTTTTGACGAACGACATGGAGCGCTATGTCATCAACGCCAAGCGGTGCCCGACGCGCGGCAGCCTCCTCCGGCACCTCGATGAGATCTACCACCACGTGCTCGAGACGTCGTTTGGGACGCGGGATCTCTCGATCGTGATTGACGGCGCGTCGCTCTCGTGGCTCTTGCATGACAACCCGTCGCACGTGGATGCGCTCCACTTCCTCCGCGTCGCGCTTCTCTGCCGCGTCGTGATTGCGTGCCGGTGTTCGCCGAGCCAAAAGGCGCAGCTGGTCGAGCTCGTCAACGTCAACTGCGACGAGGCCAAGACGCTTGCAATCGGCGATGGCGCCAACGACGTGCCGATGATCCAAGCCGCCCACGTCGGCATTGGCATTGCGGGCGAGGAAGGGCGGCACGCGGTCAACACGAGCGACTTTGCGATTGGCCAGTTCCGGTTCCTCGCGCGCCTCCTCCTCGTGCACGGTCGGTGGAACTACACGCGCATCTCCAACCTCATCTACTACACGTACTACAAGAACATTGTGTACTGCCTCGCCATGTTTTGGTACATGCTCAACCTCACGGCATTCTCGGGCACGCTCATCTACCCGGCGTTCATCCAGCAAGGCTACAACCTCTTCTTCACGGCGCTGCCCATTGGCGTCTACGCGATCTGGGACCAAGACGTGACGGCTGAAGTCGCGCTCGCCGTGCCGCAGCTCTACCACAGCAAGTGCCGTGAGCTTTTCTCATACGGTCGCTTTTGGCAGTGGATGCTGCTCGGCCTCATCGACTCGCTCGGCGTCTTGTACTTTTTGATTTGGGCGGGCGACGCGCTCACGCCGGACGGCCAAACGTCGAGCGTCCTCAACCTCGGGGATCTCGGCTGGACGATTCTGTGCTTGTACATGACGGTCCGCGTCTGCCTCCTCATCAACTCGTGGAACGTCTTTGTGTTTGTCTCGGTCGCGGCCAGCCTCGCGATGCTGTACGGGTTTGAGATTGCAATCGACTATGTCGGCCTCCAAGACCCGACGTCGCAGTCGTCGTTCCCGTGGATGTTTGGTCTCGGTGCGCCATGGCTCATCCAGCTCCTCGTACGTCGAATGTTTCAATTTGTCAAGCCACATGTCTCATATGTGGTCGTAGATTGTCGCTGCGCTCTATGCAAAAGACGTGTTTTACGTTGCGTACAAGCGGGCGTTTGAGCCGACGCTGCTCGACATGGTCCAAGCCGCGGTGCAACATCCTGCGTCGGAGCCGTCGATCAGCACCCTCGGCGCCATTGAGTTTCCGCATGTCAAGTGGCTCATGCCGCATTTGCATCAGATTCCCAACCACGCCGACGTGGCGCGTATGTCGGTGACGCCCGATGCGACGGTCGCCGAGGAGCAGCCAGTGTACCGCGGGTTTGCCTTTGACGAGCCGGCGGCCATCGTCAACTGGCTCTTCCACAAGCAGCCGTTGACGAAGAAGGTCAAGCACCGGCGCTGGAACACGGAGTTTTTGCAAGAGATTCTGAGCTCGGGCGACCCGGTTGTGTACGAGAACCAGCGCTACCAGCCGTTCGTGGGCTTTGGCGGGCACTTGCTGCCGTCGGACCGCGGACATTGGAGCGACCGGTCGGGCAAGTTTGCGACGCGCAAGGAGATCTCGACCGTGACGATGATGGTCGACATGAGCGTCGACGGCTGCGACGAAGAAGGCTGGGTGTACGCGACGGACTTTACGCGGTTCCCGGACCACACGTGCTCGCGCATCTTCTCGCTTGTGCGCCGCCGCGCGTGGGTCACCAAGCCGCCGACGAGCAGCGCCAACGACTCGCCAAGCAACCTCATGCCGGCGGGCATGATGGGCGACGTCATTAGCATCGGCTAAGTTATGATATTTAATCCTGTACAATGAACAACGCTCGATGTGGACACACTGTTGGATGGGTTCTACTAGAGATACCTAAGGTTGACCTTGCTTGCTTGCTCTCAAGCGGGACGACGTGTTCTTGGCGCATCGGCTCATCTGTTGCGCGCCGACCGGGATTAGGGTACCGGCATGGGGTACCGGCAGGCAACCTCGCATGGTCAGTGGTTATAATACTGAGGTGCCTAAGATATCACATTGGTCGTGTTAGTCTATCGCCAACGATCATGTGAGCGGCATGTTCGTTGCGAGCCGTTTGGTGCCGCGAGGCCCGAAGCGTGGTGAAGCTAATTTGGCGCAAAGACACGGTGGCGCTCTTCGATCGGATTGGTTAAATATAAAATTTAATGGACCAATGCGAGGGCGTATAAAAATCAAGGCATGGACCAGTGATTGGTTTTTTCGCGTTCTCATGGCCTTCCGCAACGTACTCACCGGCCTCCGCGCGTCCGTGCTCCGCCCGCGCTTCCATGCGCCTGCCCGCGAGATGAGCATCTTCCAGGGCTTCAAGGAGAAGGTCTCCGAGAAGCTTGAGGAGCGCAAGAACGAGAAGCAGAGTATGTGCATGGACGCATGACGTGGAGTAAGCGCACGTTCGCCTGTGTAGCCCAGGCCTACATGGACCAGGTCAAGTACCTCGCGACGACGCCCACGTACACGCTGCAAGACCACTACGACCAGATGAAGGTACCTGCGCATGGCCTTGCAGGGCATACCTCCTCACCACGATCTTGCTCGAGTAGAAGCAAGCGGCCGATGGCGGTGTCTCGGGCTGGAAGTCGATGATGCCCGGTGTCTCGTCCATGGTACCCATGCACATAGATCATCCTCGTGAAGGCTCATGGCCGAGCTGTCTGTAGCCCCAGATCCAGCAGATGAAGAACTTTTTGACCATCATGGAGGCGTTTGAGCCCAACGTGCGCAACGACCCGAAGCTCATCAACGGCAAGGTCAAGCGCATTGTCTCGGAAAAGTGTGGTCAGCCCGTCGAGGAAATCAACAACATGATGCGCTCGTACGAGCAGCTCGATGCGCTCCGCTCGTGGCTGCGCAAGCGCGTCGAGCGCAACCTTCCGCTGCCGTCGACGCTCGAAGACACGACCGAGATGATCCGTGAAGACCCCACGGGCTTCCCGACCCGTGGCATGCGGTACCTACTCTACTTTTCCTTTCTTTACTCATGCAGGCCATGCTGCTGTAGCCCCAAGGCTGCCCGTGGTAGCATGCCCCGACGACGCTAATCACATTGCCTGGTTGTGCACTAGATCTTTTAACCGCAAATGCCACGGCAATCGTTGTCTCTCCTTGCGCTCTTCTTCTTCGTCCATCTACCTAGCGCCAATCGTCATGCGATATCGACGGGATTACTCGAGGTCGATGGTGGTACCGCCGCAGGTCATGTACCTCGTCCCAGAGCCATTCTGGCACGCACTCGTCTATGTAGGTATCGTCCAGGTAGATCGCATGCATGGACCGAGTCTGCCCCTGCCCATGGTTGGCCGGCCATGAGGTCGCGGTTGGCGGCGTCGCGCTGTCCGCGCCCCACGTGGCCGCAAGATCGCGTGTTGTGGCCGACGTCCTTTTTTTGAGAGCCAATTCCACATACAAATTCCAAGGTTAACATGTGAAATAGAATTGGTAAATATCATGTTTCAGAGGGTTTCGACGCCAATATATGCCATTTCAGAGGATTCGAGGCTACGTGTTACTGCCAGTATAAAATCTTCGGCCTGAAGCCCCCCTCGGAAGACGGAAGCCGCTGCCTGCCATGTCGATGCCCCCGCCACCACAGCCCAAGGGCGCCAACCCCAACTACTTCTCGGACCGCAAGAAGGGCGAAGTGAACGAGCTTAAGAACGTAGGCGCGGCCTCATACCCGAGGCCATCATGGGCTAAACCACGAATCTGTGTAGCTGCTGCGCGACGTCACGGTCGAGCGCGACCCGAAGAAGAAGCGTGAGATCATCAAGAAGGTCATTGCGTACATGACGCTTGGCATCGACGTCTCGCGCATCTTCAGCGAGATGGTCTTGTGCGTCGACACGAAGGACATTATCACAAAGAAGATGGTATACTACTACCTGACCAACTACGCCAACAAGAACTCGGACCTGGCCATCATGTGCATCAACACGCTCCTCAACGATTGGTACATGATGGCATGAGACGCATGGACGGTTGCTCACCATGGTATTTGCGTAGCCGCAACGAAGACCCGCTCGTGCGTGGCCTCGCGCTGCGGTCGCTCTGCTCGCTGCGGTTGGACTCGATTCTCGAGTACATTCATGAACCGCTCCAGGTACAGACCTGATTTATAAGATTCTTGGCATCTCATCGGGACATGCAGCATTCGCTCACGGACACGAGCGCATACGTCCGAAAGACGGGCGTCATTGGCATTCTCAAGGTCTTTTCGCTCAACAAGGACCTCATCAAGGACAGTGACATGGTCGACACGCTCTACAACATGATCCGCGACCGCGACCCGCAGGTCGTGTCCAACTGCTTGGTTGCGCTGAACGAGATCATGGCCGACGAAGGCGGCATTGCGGTCAACCAGCAGATCATCATGCATCTGCTTACGCGCATCTCCGAGTTCAACGAGTGGGGCCAGTGCAACATCCTCCACGTCGTGAGCACGTACCAGCCGACGTCGGAAGAAGAGATTTTCAACATTATGAACATCCTCGAGCCGTCGCTCCGCGTCTCCAACTCGGCGGTCGTGCTCGGGACGGCCAAGTGCTTTCTGAACCTCACGATCAAGATGCCGCAGGTGCACAACCAAGTGTTTGAGCGCATGCGCCAGCCGCTGCTGACGCTCATGGCCGGCGGGTCGCACGAGCTCAACTATTGCGTGCTGCACCACATCCTCCTCATGGTCGGCAAGTACCCGCGCGTCTTCTCGCCCGACTTTCGCCAGTTTTACATCCGCTACAACGAGCCGTCGCACGTCAAGTACGTCAAGCTCGACATCCTCAGCAGCATCGCTGACAGCCACAGCGTGGCCGACATCGTCACCGAGCTCTCCGAGTACGTCAACGACGTCGACCAAGAGCTCTCTCGCCGCGCCGTGCGCGCCATCTCGCAGATTGCAGTCGGCAACACGTTTGGCGTTGACGGCCTCGAGGCCATGCACGACCAGATCGTCGACACGATGGTCGAGTTTCTCGAGCTCAACCTCGACTACGTCCGCGACGAGACGCTGGTCGTGATGAAGGACCTCCTGCGCAAGTTCCCGCACAAGGTCCACGACGTCCTCGACGTCCTCCCGCGCATCATCCCCAAGGTCGACGACGCAGCCGCGAAATGCGCGGTCATTTGGATGCTTGGCGAGTTTGGCCAAGACCTCCGCCGCGCCCCGTATGTGCTCGAGAAGCTCATTGACAGCTACGGCGACGAGCCGGCGCCGGTCGTGCTCCTCGAGCTTCTCGCTGCGTCGCTCAAGCTCTTCTTCAAGCGCCCTCCAGAGATGCAGTCGATGCTCGGCCGCCTCTTGACTGCCGGCGTCAACGACACGGCCAACCAAGACGTGCGCGACCGCGCGCTCTTTTACTACCGGCTCCTCTCGCAGGACGTCAACTCGGCCGCAACGATCGTGCGCCAGTTCCAGCCCGAGGTTGTCGAGGTGTTTGCTGAGATGGTCGAGACGGACCTCCAGGAAAAGCTCTTTAAAGAGTTCAATACGCTCGCGGTGGTCTACAACAAGCCGAGTGAAACCTTTGTGGCGCCGTCGCATTTGATCGCTGCGACGGTCCACGACGAGCACGACGACCACGACGACCACGACGACGAAGGCGGCTACTCGGACGAAGACGCGCCGCCGACGCAGCAAGCGCCCATGATGTCGCCGCCCCAGCCGCGCGGCCCGCAGTCGGCGACCGTCGATCTGCTTGGCATGCTCGACTTTGGTGCGCCAGCGGCCGCCGCAGCCCCGGCGCCCGCGCCGTTCCAGCTGCTGCCGACGCCGACGATGGACGCTGGTACCTTCCAGCAGCTTTGGGGCACGCTCCGCGTCGTGGCGCAGGTGCAGCTCCAGATGCCGGGCATTCCAGCGCAGGCGGATATCGAGCGCGCGTTTGGCGGCCACGGCATTCTGACCATGGCGGCCGGCGACGTCGGGCCGCAGTACAAGTTTTTCTTTTACGCCCAAGACACGCTCGGCAAGTACTACCTCGCCGAGACGGTGGTCGAGAAGGCGCCGATGGTGCTGCACGCGGTCATCAAGGGCCAGGACGACGTGGGCGGCCAGCAGTTTGGCGAGTACTTTAAGCGCGTCCTCTTTGGCTAGCCAGTATTTCGAGGAATATATATCGGAAGTTTCACGCGCTATTTTGATCTGCTCGTCTCTCTTCGCGATGGGGCTCCGGAAGAAGACCAAGGCCAAGGCCGACGACGCGACGACGACGACCGACGTCAACCAGGGCGAAGGGCTCTCGCTCGACGCATACTTTAACAGCAAGAAGGACTACAGCGTCGAGGCCATGAAGGAGACGTCCGAGCTCCTCGAGAAGACCAAGCCCGCCGACAACGCCATGGTCATGACCCGCCTCGACGATGACGACGAGAACGCCTTGGATGCGGACGAGAAGATCCCGATCTGCGCCATGCACGACGACGACGACCCGCCCGACGACGTGTACGAAGATGACTATGAGACCGAGACCGAGCCGGCGGCGACGAACGCGGTCGCCGGCCTCTCGCTCAGCGACTACCTCACGGGCGCGCCCAAGAAGGACAAGCCAAAGAAACCAAAGAAGGACGACACGGCCAACATTGAAGGCATGTCCCTCGAGAGCTACCTCGGCGCCTCGTCGCTCGACGACGAAGCCAGTACGCCACCTACCTCCTACGCTTGATCATCATGATATTGCCTTGTGTAGAAGATGCCAAGAAGGGTAGTGTCGTCAAGCGACCAAAGCCGATGGACCCGGCAGCGCTCACGACGACGACCAAGTCCAAGGCGATCGCCGCCGCCGCACCACCGTCCCTCCAAGCGCAAGCAGGGAAGAAGAAGCCGACGTTGACAATATCCAGCAAGCGCAAGGACGATTTGGCCAATTTGAACAAGAAGAACCAAGTGTCGATGCTCATCGTGAAGCGCAAGGCGCCGTACAAGTCGGCGCTGAGCGGGAAAAAGCCCGCGGACGACGGGTCCCCGACCAAGCAAGGACCGCTGCCCAAGCTCCAAAACAGCTTTACGTGCAAAGCGTACGGCAGCGCCGCCGACGCGGTGCATGACGACGACGAGTCAAGGCTACCGCCGCTGCCGCATTGAGAATGAATACGACGATGTGTGCCATGTTGTAATATAAAGCTCTTAGCGCTGCGTGGCGACCAGCGCGACGCATGCGCCAATGGCGCCACCGACGATCGCCGCCGCGAGAAGCGACTTGGTTTGCGCCTGCTCGAGCGTCTCGAGGCGCGTCAGAAGCGCGCCCGTCGACTTGGCCGCGTACTTGCCCATGACGTCGCCCTAGCCGTGTGCATATCTAGAGCGTTTGCAAGAGGCGGGATGAGGATACCTCGATGTTGACGGCGTCGCCAATCTTCTTTGTCGGCAAAATGATGCTTGCTTGCGTGTGTGTGATGAGCATGACGTTGAACCAGCCCGCGACCGTATCCACCTGGATGACATGATCAGTGAATGCGCTGCGACAAGAGAAACACGCAGCGTACTTCGCACACGGTAAGGCTCGTGCCGTCGATGGCGATGAAGCCCTTGGGAATGATGTAGCTCAGAAGCGCACGGTCGACCTACAAGTACAGACGCGTACAGATAAAGTCATCTCTGGGCACGCCCACCTTGATCTTGACCCAGAGCGACTCGCCTTCACGGGTCATCTCCTATTTCTCGCATGAGACACTTAGAAGCTAGCCAGCCCAGCCTAGTCGTACAAGAATGTCGCCGGTGCCATCGACGTGGCCTTGGACAAAGTGGCCGCTGTTGCGGTCGTGGGCACCCATGGCGCGCTCAACGTTGACCTTGTCGCCGGCCTTGAGGTTCTTAAGGTTCGTCTTGCGCAGCCTACGTGGACCATAAGCTTTAAGCGGAGGCGATAAGACCGTACGACTCGGGCGCGACGCCAAAGCTGAGGTGGCCCGCGGCTTCGTCCATGGCCGTGACCGTGAGGCACGTGCCGTTGATCGCGATCGAGCAGCCAATGTAGGCGCCGTCAAAGGCCACCTTGGCATGCACGACGAGCTCGACGCCGTTGGAGACCGTGCCATCCCACATGACCATGTCATGCTTCTCGACGAGGGCGACGCACGTCCCAATCTCTTCAATGATGCCCGTGAACATGCTTCGCTGTCAAGTTTGAAAATGAATCCACCCGAACTCGCGAACTTGGGACGCTATCCGGATGCTCCGTGGGGTCCGGTTACATGCCAGAGAGGGTGAAGATCGCAACAACATCTCGAGATGTCGAGTACTAAGTTCTAGCTGTCAACCAGAACGTCTTATTCGTCTGCCCTGTGAGCGCTGCAGGTAGGTAGGTGAGGTATCGCCCGCTCTTGCGTGCTTTGACACGACCTGAGATGGAATATTGACGATATGCCAAGGTTGGATTACATGTCGACGTGGCTTAGAGCTCGGTCGCCCGTGGCGTCAAGAGCGGCGTGGCTTCGTGCGCAATCTGCGACGCGCTTCGGCGCGCTTGCGGGCGGAGGCGGAGGCGGCGACGAGCGCGCGCCGCGAGGGCCTTGAAGACCTTGGCGGCGCGGATCATGCCCGCCTCGCGAAGGCGTGCCCGGCGGCGCTCCGAGTTGCCGTGGCCCGTGCACGAGTCGACGACGTCGGTCTCGTCTTGGATCTCTTCTTGGAGAAGCTCCTCGAGAATGTTTTCGATTGTGACGATACCAGAGATGGTCGCTTGCGTGCGGTCGACGTCAATATTGGCCTTCCAGCACGCCTCAATGTACGGTCCTTGCTCCGTCACGAGCGCAAAGTGGCCCTTTCCGCGCTGAAACTGGTTGAGCAGCGCGTAGCAGCCAAGGTCGGGCGACACAAGGATGGGCTTGCGCAGCGTGAGGTTTTTGATTGGCTTTTTGACGTCCGAGTCGATGACGATGAGCCGCTTGACGAGTAGGAGCCCGACAACGTTGGCGCGGTGGCCACGGAAGACAGGAATCCGCGAGTAGCCGCATGCGAGGATGTCGACCATAAGCTCCGAGTCGAGTTGGGCTTCCCAGTCCAGCATAAAGACGTCTTCGAACGGCGTCGCAATGTCATTTACAGTCTTGTTGGACATGTCAAGCGCGCCGTGGATGATGGCGACCTCCTCTTTATGCAGGTCCGTGCACGTCCCCGGCGAGACAGACGCCGATGACGACGCCACTGACGCGGCGGGCGACACAGGGTTGGTGATGGGGAGGCTCTCGGCCAGCTCGAGCGCTTGCGGCAGCGATTGCTGGAGGCGAATGAGCGCTTTGAGCTCCTTGCGCTTGTAGCGCGTCACGTCGTTGCCTTCGCCGATGAGCGCGTCGAGAACGCGCGCGATCGGCCACGCGATCGGGCTCATGAGCAGCATGACGAGGCGGCAGAGCGGCGCCAGCGCCGACGCAATGGCAAGCTGGTACGTGCCTGTGAAGATGGCCGACGGAAGAATTTCGCCAAAGAGGAGCACAAAGGTGACGGAAATGAGGATCGCGGTTGTCTCGGGCACGACGCGGTTGAGCCAAATCGGCAGCGCCTCGAGAGCTCCGGCATTGACGAGCAAGACCGAGACGAGGACGTTGTGGCTCTGATTGATGATCGGCAGTATCCTCTTGGCTTGGGCCTTCTCGACGTCCGAGCCTTCCATCGTCAATATCAGGATGTTGAGCTTGTCGATGGAGAGGTACCCCATGAGCATGCCGGCCATGACGGCAGAGACGAGAAGCATGCCAACGATGGTGCCGATGCACACCCAGAATGCATATTCGTCGCAGGACGGGTGGAGGTACTTGGAGCAGTCGACAACGGCAATCTCAATGCCGTCGATCCGATCTTCCATTTGTGCAAGAGTCTGAAAATCGAAAAGTGGGGCACATGGACCGATCGCCTCAACGATTAGTATCCGGATCACGATTCAAATGGCCATGACGCTCCACGTCTCTCCTATTTGCTGCCGCTCCGTAGACAGAGCATGGGTTCTCCCTGTCGCGGCGATGCTTCACCCAGTTGCACCCTGGAAAGGGCGCTCTGGAAACTTCCTCCTTTTAAAATTAAATATATCATGTGTGAGAGAGCGCGCCAAGTGCGCGCGGTTCAGGTTCAGCACTTGACATGGCGCCCGTGACGTGGCGATCTAGGATTGCATCAGGCATCCAGGTTGGGCATCGAAGGCTTACGCAAGGCATGTTGAGGCGACGGGATGCAGGTGCTCGTCAACTAGAATGTTGCGTCTTTACTCGATCGATCAAACGCTGCATCAAAGCGGTCACTGCGATAGCGGTCCTTCAGCGCTAGCCTCGCACTTTGACTTGGCGATATCCCTTTAATAGCCACGAGGTTGTGCTGTTGCAACCAGCGTTGTCTGAAGCTAATGTCGCCTTGAGGTGGCCGGGCTCAATCCCTGATGCACAGAATACTGCATCGTGGCTGTGAAAGCTGCCTGTGCAAGGTGGAGCGGAAAACGTCCGGTTGTTTTATCCGGATACGCGTAGGGTGGTACTTCAAGCACGAACTTCAAGTGCTCGAACGCCCACTCGTGCCCCACACTTCGAGGCCTTTCATCTGGTGCAGGATGCTCACCCGCCTTGCCCGAGGAAGCCGCGCGCTCTCGACGCGGAGCTACCCGAGCTACGTCAAGATCGTCGAAGTCGGTCCGCGCGATGGGCTCCAAGTACGTACCTGCAATTGTCTGCATAAGGCTCACGGGATGAGCGCCGATAGAACGAGAAGACCGTCGTCTCGACGGCCGACAAGGTCACTCTCATCAACATGCTCTCGGATGCTGGTCTGCCTGTGGTCGAAGCGACGTCGTTTGTCTCGCCCAAGTGGGTGCCTCAGGTAGACAAGCACCACACACAGCCGCTGCATTATCATACTGCTGCCATGTAGATGGGCGACAACTCGGATGTGATGCAGCAGATCAAGCGCAAGGAAGGCGTCTTCTACCCTGTCTTGACCCCGAACCTCATGGTGCGATGACAATAAGCGGATCGTAGATCTGATTGGAAATGTAGGGCTTTGACGCTGCCGTCAAGGTCCACGCGCAGGAGGTCGCAATCTTTGGCGCTGCGTCTGAGTCGTTCAGCCGCAAGAACATCAACTGCTCGATCGAAGAAAGCCTCGAGCGCTTCCAGCCCGTGTGCGAGAAGGCTAAGTCGCTCGGGATCCGTGTCCGTGGCTACGTCTCGTGCGTCCTCGGCTGCCCGTACGAAGGGCCGATCGACCCGGCGGTCGTGGCCAAGGTCGCCAAGACCTTGCTCGACATGGGCTGTTACGAGATCTCGCTTGGCGACACGATTGGCATTGGCACGCCGGGCTCGACCTTGGAGATGCTCCGGGCAACGAAGGAGGTGGTGCCGGTGGACCAGCTCGCGGTGCACTTCCACGACACGTACGGCCAGGCGCTGGCCAACATTTTGGTCGCGCTTCAGGTTCGCTGTCTCGACTGTCTTGTGATTGCATCCTGAAGAACATGGTCGTAGGAAGGCGTGAGCGTCGTCGACAGCGCGGTCGCGGGCCTCGGTGGGTGCCCGTACGCAAAGGGCGCATCCGGTAACGTGGCGACCGAAGACGTCGTGTACATGCTGCATGGTCTCGGCATTGAGACGGGCGTCGACTTGGCCAAGGTCATGGAGGCCGGAAGCTTCATCTCGACGGTGCTCGACCGCCCGACAAGCTCCAAGGCCGCGCGCGCACTCCAAAAGCCGTTGGCGTCCAAGCTCTAAGACGCGTGCTGGACGATCGCTGCGTCACAGCGCACCGGGTATATGCTCAACGACCGAATATTCTTGATAACCCAAGAGCAACACTGTCATCATTCTGCACGCTCTGCGCTTGTCAACACGCACTTGTGCATCTTGGCCGCCGCTCCGCAAGACATGAAAGCTGACGGTGCAGCTGGCTGCATACTTGGCTCGGGTGGACCGCGGTAAAGTACTTCTAGTCGCCTCCAAAGGAATGAGGTTGGCTACGACCACCGTGAGCTGAGCCCATGAAGTGGCCAAGGTAGTAGGTAGCAGGCTGGACACGAGGTACCGGCATCATAGCCCCGCCGTCGTGGCTGTAGCGGCGCCATTCGCCACGTCTTGAACAAGAGACACAAAGACGCCGGCTTGCTATCCACGATGTGGACTGGACCGCCCGCATAGAAGCTCGCAGTCTCATCCTGTTGTCCTCGGCTTGAAGGCGACTCACGCCGCATGTCGCTGCGGCCTCGACGGCGACGATCTCTGCTTCAAGCAACCTCTTCAAGACGCGATGCAATGTTTTGCTGTGGGATGGGTCTGTGATGTACATGGCGCAAGCGTCAACCTACCACAAGCGTTGCATGTTCCTCCATGCTTCCGGCGTGCCCTAATGACCCGTGTAAATAAATATAAATGCGTGGCCGTCGGTTCTTTGTGCGTTTGTATGGAGCCGGCGGTTTTCGCGTATTTAATTTTTTGCCATGGGCGCCAAGGACCTTGCTGTTGTCGCCGCGTCCGTCGCGATCACACTCCTCCTCACGCGCATCTGGAGTTCGCGAAGATGCACGCGCAGCCGCAACCGCAAGAAGCTGCCCCACCGCATCATTCTCGTGCGCCATGGCCAGAGCGAAGGCAACGTCAACCCGGTCTTGTACCGCGACGTGCCCGACAACGCGATGCCATTGACGGACCTCGGGAAGCGCCAGGCGCGGGCTGCGGGCGAGGCCATCAAGGCCATCATCGGCGACGAGTCCATGGTACGACCCTTCCTAGCGGCGGCTGCGCTCGTCGTCTCTGATCCTACACCCGTAGCGCTGCATCGTGTCGCCGTGCACGCGCACGATTGAGACCTTTGAAGAGATCATGGCGGCGTGGGGCGACGCCGCAGCGAACATCCCATGGACCGAGGAGCCGCGCATCCGCGAGCAGGACTTTGGCAACTTTCAAAATCCCGACCAGATCCGCGAATGCAAAATCCAGCGCCGCAAGTTTGGCGGCTTCTTTTATCGCTTCCCGAGCGGCGAGTCGCCGGCCGGTACGACAACGAGAATGCTGCCATTATCATCACAAGGAGGAGTGCTCAGAGTACTTGTGCACTAGATGTCTACGACCGCATCTCGTCCTTCCTCGAGTCGCTCCATCGCATGTTCATGCGCAAGGCCGAGCAAAACTACGTGCTCGTCGCGCACGGCGTCACGATCCGCATCCTCCTCATGCGCTACTTTCGGTACACGATCGCCGAGTACGAAGCGCTCGAAAACTTCCACAACGCCGAGTTTGTGGTTCTCGAGCACAACGGCG
Organism: Saprolegnia diclina VS20; assembly: GCF_000281045.1. Lineage (NCBI taxonomy): Eukaryota > Oomycota > Saprolegniomycetes > Saprolegniales > Saprolegniaceae > Saprolegnia > Saprolegnia diclina. The sequence continues at coordinate 527,212 of NW_008246096.1, read as the reverse complement.
ACGGCGCGTTCCGGATCGCAAAGATCGTGCACCCGCAAGTCGACCCATCGACGCTCGCCGTCTCGATCCACGAGGCGCCGCACGTCCGCGTCCTATCGAGTCGCGCCCACCGCGAGTCGTCGCTCTCGGCCTCGTACGACAAGCGAACGCTGTGCTGGGACGACAACCCGATGTAGTCGACGTTATAACACTAGGACAACATGTTAGGATGGTACAAGCTTGTACATTGACTTTTCACCAAGTGCACACTCGTAAGTCCTCCTGTTGTCGCATGTGGATGCAGCAAAACAAAAGGAATGACACTCGATACTAACTAGCGGGACCACCAAGGTCGCACCAAGCGCGGCTTGAAGCCGCTTCGATCAGGACCTTGGTTGTTGTTGGGCGATCTGCTCGTACTTCGGTCACGGCTGTAGCGCGATATGAGTTTGCACGGTGTCCTCCATTGCCGCCGAGACAGAGGCGCAGCAGCCGACGTGTAGTCAGTCCACTGCCGTGCGCCAGCTATGGAAGGGTGGGACTGGTGATGCAAAGCGGGGCTTTCTTATTTTTCTAACATAATCCGACATATTCGTGTCGAGCTTACGCGTCGTCGTCGAGCGACGGCAGCGCAATGATGACGACGCCGTTCTTGGCTTGCTTCTGCACTTCCCACCGCCCGAGGCGGTGCTCCTTGCCGACCCCCGCGACGAGGTACCGGCCGTCCTTGGGGAACGAGAGCGAGTTGACAAAGCCCGGCACGGGAATCGACGCCACGAGCTCGAGCTTGCGCGTCTGGAGGTTCGCGCGCCAGAGACGCACAAAGCCGTCCGACGAACCAGTTGCGACGAGGTCCGTGCGCGGAAGGACCGCGACCGCGCTGACCCACTTTTTGCCGTGGGCGCCGTGGACGACGTGCGCCGCCTTCTTCTTGCCGTTGAACCAGAGCGCAATCGCACCTGCGCCATCTTAGTGCCCCGATCGGTACAATGTGTCATCACGTACCGAGGTCGTCGCCCGTCACATAATACTCGTCCGTGACCATGGCGATGCAGTCGATCGAGCCCGTGCCGTGGAAGACGAGCTGGGTCTCTTCCGGGATCTTCCAGAGGCGGACGCTGGCGTCGCGGCCGCACGACACGACGCGGTCCTTCTGGAGGCAGTCGATGCCCGTGATTTCGTTCTGGTGACCAAAGAGCGTCTCGACATAGCCCATTTCCGTGAGGTTCCAGTGCTTGACCGTACGGTCAAACGACCCAGAGAAGAGCATGTGCGACTTCTTCCGGAACGCAAGCGCAGAAATCGCATCGCGATGGCCCGAGAAGCTCTCGAGCAGCGAGCTCGTTTCGCTGTCCCAGACATGCAAGAGCTTGTCGACGCCGCCCGACGCAACAAACTTGCCATCTGAGCTCACAGCGAGCGCCAACACCGTCTTCTTGTGGTCTGGCACGGCCTTCTTGCCCTTCGCAGCGTCCTCGGTCTTGGGCAGCTCCATGCGCACCTTTGTGATACCATCGGCCGAGAGCGACCACTTGAGCAGCGAGCCGTCCTTGGCCGCCGAGTAGATCGTCTTGCCGTCTTCCGCCGCGGCGACGGCCGACACGGGCGCCTTGTGCCCCGAGAGGTACTTGGACGACTCTTCGTCAAACTCAAACGCGGAAAACTTGGCAGCGACCTGCGTAAAGAGCTTCCCGGATGCCTCTTGGACGTCGCGGTCCAGCTGCGAAGAGACGCGCGCGTCGGCCTCGGCGTCGGAGCCATCGTCTTCGTCCATCGTGTCCTTCAACTTGCCCAAGTAGGCCTTGGCGAGGCGCACACGCGTCTCGTCGGCCGTCTCGTGTGCATATGGATCCTCTTCGTCCTCGGCCGGCGCCTTGGCCTCGTCTTCCGAGTCTTCGGCATCGGACGCAATGTTGTTCTCGCCCCAATCGAACGCCGCGTCGTTGACCTTGGCCTTCTTGGCCGCGGGCGCGCCCTTGGCCTTCGCACCGCCCTTCTTGGAGTTGTTGCTAGGTCGCTTCATGCTCCGTCGAGTATAGATTCCTACTGCGCCATGAGCCATCGGCAGGAAGCGAGCGCCGCCATGGACTTACCCTTGGTGGTTGATCTTATTTGCGTTCATTTGGTTGGTTGAACGACGTCTCGACAAAGTGCGCTTTTGGACGCTCGCCAAAGCTCGGTTTCGCCATAAATCGATGTCCAAAATCACCCAACTACGAGTCGACCCGTGTCCTACGGCAATTTTTGCTGCAAAGAATCATCTGCCTCTCTACCGCGTGTGCATATAATCAAGCTGCGTTTGCTCTGAATATGTACCTGACGCTCGCAAATGGCGTATAACAGTTGACGACTGGCCTGCTCGATGGCTTAAGGGACGTGTGCCAAGTCAAGCTCGTCAGCCAATGTGCTCGATTTTAACCAATGGGACGCGAGTATTCTGTTTCCGTCGACCTGCGTATCCAAGCCGAACCTCGACGATCATGGTCATGCTGCCGCTGGAGAACCTCGGTGGCATGCTCGTCCGATTCTTAACCAAGCCCATCGCGAATGAGCTCAAGACGCTCGGCAAGTCGCACCCGCGCCTCAAGGCTGCGTGCACATCTCTGGGCCAGCGCATCCACCGGTGGAACGTCGTCTCGCATGTGCAGGTCGCGAGTATGACCAGGGTCTCGATACGGGTCAAGGACCTCCCGGACGACCAGGCGCTGCAGCGGGGCACCGAGTTCATTGGCGAGGTCTTCATCTTTGCTGTCGCAGTGGCCGTCATCACGTACGACTTTACGCGAAGCACGGCCAAGGCCACGGCCAAGGACGCGGCGATGCTCGAGAAGGAGTTTGACGATTTTCTCGCCATGGAAGCGCGCTTCCGCCGTCTCGAGACCGCGCTGCATCGCCAGAAGCACGACGTCCAGCATCTCCAAGGGGTCATGGCCGAGCATGGGAAGACGAATTCTTTATAAGCAGCATTTTACGCATGTAAATTGTCGAGCGAAATGCCCGTGAAGAAGTCGTGGCGGAGCGCGTCGCGCGCCGAGAGCCGGCGCGCCGGGTCCATCGTGAGCATGCCTTCGAGGAGCGAGAGGAGGCCCTTGTCTTCGGGCGCAATGATCTCGCGCAGCGGCCGCATCTTCCGGACGTGGTCGATGCTCTCTTGCGAGGCCGCGTTCTCGGGCCAGCGCAGCGTCTGGCTCGTCGACGTAAAGTACTTTTTGGCTTGCTTGTCGGCGCGCTCGACCATCTCCTTGGGGAACGGCGCAATGCAGCGCTCGATGAGCGCCAAGTGCTCGAGGTTCTCATGCTACGACCGATCCTCACAGATAGGACAGAAGAAAAATGGAGATCGCGCACCGTCGAGAAGAGCAGTTCGCCCAAGTAGAGCTCGGCAATGATGCAGCCCGCGGACCAAATGTCCGAGGGGTAGCTCCACCCGAGGCCCAGCATGACTTCAGGCGATCGGTACTGGCGCGTGTTGATGATGCCGCTGCGGGCTTCGTCTTGGTACGTCGCGCCACCAAAGTCGATCACTACAAAAGATATGGATAAGATGGCACTTTGGATATGGATAAAGCGCACGCTTGACGCGGTCCGACGCCGGCGGCACAATACAGCGGCGGTTGCGGCGCGACCGGGGCGACATGGGCGCCAACGCGGGGTCTTCGGTGTCGTCGCAGAGCAAGATGTTTTCGGGCTTGAGATCGGTATGGATGAGCGAGATGCTCTCGAGGTACGACTAATGAAGATCGTAGTATCCACGGTAGAACAGCGAGGATGTACCAAGGACGTGAGGAGCTGCCAGGCGTACGCGCGCACAGAGGCAACTGGAAATGGCTTGTACTCGTGCTTCTTGAGGTAGTCGTAGAGCGAGCCCCCGAGCGTCTCAAAGACGAGGACCACATGACCGCGAAACTCAAACCTAAGTGACGTTAGCTATTGGACACAGTGGAAGGTACGAGGTCGTACCATCGGTGCATCTTGACGCAGAGCGACGCGTTCTTCGTGTCGCGCTCGTTGACGTCCTTGAGGATTGCAGCCTCAATCTTGGCCGAGTCCGAGTATCGCTCGACCTTGCGCACGACCTTGAGCGCAACGATTTCGTCGTTGCGGTCGAGGTCCCGGCAGAGCACGACGCGGCCAAAAGTGCCAAGGCCGGCGTCCTTGATGATCTTGTACCGGTTGTCGATGCAGTCGCCCGGCTTGCCTTCGTAGCTGCCGATCGTGTCGTCATGGCTCGCGCTGTCGTCACTCATGTTTCGCTTCTTCTCCTTGTACGCGCGACTGTCGCTGCGGCACACGCCTTCGTGGCCGTGGTCCGTGCTCGCGCTGCGCCCACCCTTTGGCATCCTTCGCGAGTGGCGATGCGTCATGCGCGACGACGAGTGGCTTCGGCTACGGCGCGGGCTGTAGTTCGATCGTCGCTCTTGTCGGCGCGAGTAGTTTGTGTGGCGGTTCTGGTCCGCGTGGCGGCCACGGCTGCGGCTGCGGTGGTGGTCGCGCCGACGGTCATCATAGTCGCGATCACGGCTTCGTGCATCGCGCCGACGATCTCCGTAGTCACGGCTGCTACGTCGCTCGCGGTGGTGGTCATGGTACCGGCGTGGCCGACTGCGGCTCCGGCGGCGCGGCTCGTCTCGGCGGCGGCTGTCTCTCCGCATCGCAAGCAGCGTGGGTTTCTGTGGCCAATTTTAAACCGATAAAATGCACAAGCCCCACGTATTTCTGCGTCGCGTGGATTATTATTATACGAGCCACACACTCATTGTCCTATCTATTTTCAGAAAAAGGCGGCATCTATTTATAAAAATGCCACCAGACCACGAATTTAAATACGCTTCGAACAGTGTTGCAATCATCCGCCTTTGAACCAGTCAAACACGTTGACCGAGCCGTTGACGTGGCTAGCGCAAGAGCCTTCATGGGCGTAGGAAGAAGACACAGGACGGGCACGATAGGAGACATGGGTATTGGCGTTATTCGTATCATCTGTGGTAGTGAAGTTGTCGGGGCGCGACTAGTACGGTCGGTAGCGACTGCCACCACCACCGCCGCCGCCGTATCGACCACCGCCGCCACCACCACGACCGCCGCCACGACCACCGCCGGGGCCGCCCATCCAGCCACCGACAGGCGGCTCTGGCTTACCAGCAAGCTCGACCGTGATCGTGTTACCACGAATGTCGCTGCCTGCAAGGATAGCATATGAGCCCTGTCGAGCCAAGCAGATAGATAGGTATACCGTTGAAGAAGCCGGGCGCCGAGCGCGCCGCGTTGCTGTCTTCGTACGTGATGACAGCATCGCCCTTTTGCGTCCCATCGTCGTTTGTGTAGATCTTGATCTTCCAGGGCTACGTACACGACCGACGGCGATGATGCTCTGACATCCGCAGGTGGTGCGGTAGAAGTACCCATTGGTCCTTGTAGCCGCGCTTCTGCTTCTCCTTGGCAATGACGCCGAGACCGCCAAAGATCCCTTGCAGTTCATCGACGGTCGTGCCCGCCGGCAAGTTCGTGACGTAGATGCGAGCCCAGTTCGGGTCCTTCTCAGCTTCGGCCTTGGAGTCCCACGGTCCCGTCGACTCCTGCGGTGGTTGGTAGTCGTCTTCTTCGTACCCGTTGTCGTCGCGCGACGAGCCATATTTGCTGTGGTTGCCCATGTCGCGCGGTCGCTCGCTCTCGCGTGGCCGGTCGTTCTCACGCGGCCGGTCACCCGCGCGGTCATCACGAGGCCGATCATGGTCCCGAGGACGATCGCCCGAGCGGCTATCGCGCGGGCGGTCCCCATCGCGTGGGCGGTCGTTGTCACGGGGTCGGTCGTCGCGCGAGCGGTCGTTGGCACGCGACCGGTCGCCGGAGCGGTCTCTGTCCCTGCGCTCGCCGGAGCGGTCTCGCCGGTCTCTGGAGCGGTCACGGGGCTTGTCGTAGTTGCGCCCGCGGTCCCGCGACCGGTCCCGGCGCTCGTGGCTGCGTCCGCGCTGCATCGTGGAATTCCGTTGTCACCACCACACAGCGTTTTGAGGCTTTTCCAGTGGATTGATTGCAATTAAATTATTATCGAAGTATTTGTATCACGGTGTATTAAATGTCACGCGCTCCGAAATAAGATGTTGCGCGTGGCCAGGGCGAGGTACATACTGCAGCAATTGATATCCCTCTAAAATAAATAATGCTGAAAAGCTTATTGCTGCTTGTCCCAGAAAACCACGTGCAAATGTATTTTCCACGCCTCGACCTCAGTACTAATATACGTACATACGTGTAAAATACAATGTAGCCCGTGAAAAAGACGTGAAAAAGGCAAAACATTATTTTTTGCAGCAACGGGACTCTGAACCAACCAAGTCAAGTTGGCGTTTTAGTCGCAAGTCGCCCATACTTGTTCCCGTGTCTACTTAGCGCAGCAACATGCATCCGATCCTGCTCAAGGGCCACTCGCGCTCGATCACGATGATCAAGCACAACCGCGAGGGTGATCTTCTCGTCACCGTCGCCAAGGACCACGTCCCGTCGCTTTGGTACTCGTCGACCGGCGAGCGCATTGGCACCTTCCACGGCCACCAGGGTGCGGTCTGGGCGTGCGATATCTCGTACCACTCCGAGTTCCTCCTCACGGCGGCCGCCGATGCCACGGTCAAGCTCTGGGACTTGAAGACGGGCAAGGAGCTCTTCAGCTTCACGCACACGGGCTCGGCGCGTAGCGTCAACTTTGCCCACGGCGACAAGCAGTTCATCTCGGTCGCCGATCAGTTTGCTGAGAACCCGGCGACGGTCTTTGTCTACGACCTTGCGCAGAACGGCGAGAAGCGTACGTGAACGAGAGTCTACGATTGTAGCAGGCACTTATGTCTCGTGATGCTGTAGAGTCGTCGCAGCCCAAGCTCGCGATCACCAAGCACGGCCACAAGGGCCGCGTGACGGGCGCGTACTGGATGCCGTTGAACGAGGGTATCTTGACGACCGGTGAAGATGGCATGGTCAAGCTCTTCAACCCGGAGACGGGTGCCTTGATCTCGGAGCACAAGGTTCACAACGGCTCTATCACGAGCTTGAGCTTCAACAAGGACAAGACGCTTGCGATCACGTCGTCGAAGGACAACACGGCCAAGCTTTTGGATGTCGAGACGCTCGAGGTGCTCAAGACCTACGAGACGGATCGCCCGGTCAACTCGGCGAGCATCTCGCCGACCAAGGAGCACGTCGTCTTGGGCGGTGGTCAGGAAGCCATGACGGTCACGGTCACGGCGGGCCGTGCCGGCAAGTTCGAAGCGCGTTTCTTCCACCAGGTGTACGAAGAAGAATTTGGCCGCGTCAAGGGCCACTTCGGTCCTATCAACTCGATCACGTTCCACCCGGATGGCAAGAGCTACACGAGCGGCGCCGAGGACGGCTACGTCAGAATACATCATTTCGACCAGGAGTACTTGGAGCGTGACGCGTAAGCGCAACCACGCCTATCATTATGCTCCTCCCTCCATTCCGCCGCAACATGGACGCGGGCGACGGCCGTGCGAATGGACTTTGGTCGTTAGCTCGCCGTCGCTCCTCGATAGTAAACAAGATAATACGTGTTTCATTTTGCTACCTCCTCTGCCCCATCCACCGCAGTCACGCCCTCGCCCATTGCTCACTTGCCGCCGTCCGTGATGCACCGGCGGCAAGCTTGGCCGCCGGACGTAACGCAAAGCGAAGTGGATGCGCTCGCCCAATGGCATCGCGCGAATCGCATCATTTTGGCCAATCAAAAGGCCGCGCACGGCCGGATTTCTTCATTTCTTTATTTGCTGCGGGACACAGACATGAACGCCCTCGTCGGGAAGAACTGCCCCGGGACGCGCGGCCTCGACTTCTTTCAATGGGGCGACAGCGACGCCAACGTCTTCAACGGTCCGTTCCAGGTCGAGCAGCGCATCCAGCGCGAGATCCGGGCCAACCCGCGCGCGCTCAAGAAGATCTACGACGTGCCCGAGGATACCGACATTTACATTTGGCAGTACGAGCACCTCCGGCAGGTCGTGAAGGAGCTCAACATCCTCGTCGCGCTTCTCGATGGCGAGTGCACGAATGGGTCGTGTACGATCATGAAGGCCACGGACGACTGGGTCTTTCTCTGTGCGGCCCACAAGACACCGAAGGAGTGCTGCGCCTTCGACTACATTGTGCACACCCTCGACAATGCGAACCAGCTCCTCACGTCGTCTCGCATCTTCCCATCCCGCGTCAGCATCACGCGCGACGCGACGCAGTACTTTCAGAGCGTCGCCCGGCGATTGTACCGGATCTTCTCGCACACGTACTTCCACCACCAAGATGCGTTCCAGCACTTTGAGCAAACCTCGTACCTCTGCCACCGCTTTGTGCACTTTTCGATCCAATTCAACTTGATTCCGAAGAACCTCCTCATCATTCCGGACATGGCCTAATGCCATGGGCGTGGCCATGTAGGAAGCCAGCTGCGTCCTCCTAAAACGAGCTGTTTGAGGTCGATATCGAGTGTTCTTTCACTCTGCATTAATTAGCACTAATCTACGTTTACGATCGCCGAAGGTTGTTCAAGCGAGCCTCGAGCTCGCTCACGGCGGTGTCGCCACCGCCTTCAGCGGCGGCCACGGGGGCCGGCGGAAGAGAACTCGCCGATGCCGTAGCTGGCGCTGCGGTCGGAGCGACTTGCACCGACGGCGCTTCGAGGAGCGCGCCAGACATGTCGATGCCAATCTCGTCGAGGACTTGGGACACGATCTTGTCCTCTTCCTCTTCGTCCTGGTCGGCGTCCATGACATCGTCGATCGTATCGCCGAGCATCTCTTGCTGCATCTCCATCTTTTCGCTTTCTTGCGTGTACTCCATCATGATCTTGTTGAGCTTGGGCAGGTTCATCGTCTTGGCCATCGACTTCATGACCTTGGTCGTGTTCTGGAGCGCCGACGTCATGGCCTCGGCCGACTTGGCCGTCTCCATGCGCAGCGACACGGCTTGAAGCTGCGACCGCATCGTGTAAAACTTGGTGATGTGCTGGCGCGTGCGCACGAGGTCCTTGGCCATGATCTTCACGGATGCGATTTGGTTCTCCTTGGCCATCTTCTTGATCTCAATGATGAGCTTCTTCTCTGCCATCTGGAGGCCCGTGCGCTCGCGGTCGAGGTCGCGGATTGCGCGGTTGATCTCGCGCTTGTTCTCGCGGAGCTGCTCCTTGAGCGTCTTTGGCTTGGCGCCGAGGTTGCCCATGCTGCCTGCGTCCCTGAAATCTCCAAATGGATTGCGAGCTCTGGCCTCGGCCTGAAATAAAACGACCTTCTTGGTCTTGCCATTTGTATGCAATTAAATACGGACATGTGTCCAACATCCACCGCTGAATGTTTGTCGCGCTAAAATATTTCGCTGTTTTGGTTTTCAAATTATTGCATATATATTACGATTACATGGCGAGCTGTACCTCTCATACTTAGCCGTATATCAATATAAACAGGTTTTAGTTTAATATATATGGATACGAGCACGCAACTACGGCATCGTTGGTGGCATCGTTGATAGTTTAGAACGCGAATGCTCCTCGACCACATAACGACGCTTAACGAATGCTAGCCACGATGTCGTTAAAAAGGAACCGGCGGCAGCTCTGTATCAGCTGGTAGATTTGGCGCAGTCTCTACGCCAGGAGCAAATATATCGATCTGAATAGCTAAATTTTTGAAACGGCATATTTGACCTCGATATTTGACGAGCGATTATTGTACTCCCGTTGCCGGCATTAGCACGATTCTTTCATACCCAACACGAAGGTAAAAACCCATGCAACATGACGCTGAGGCGTCGAGCCGACATTGGCTTGACCCGACAAGGGTGTGGATCGGCATGTTAGTGTATCGAGTTTGAAAGGTTTATGTAGGGTAGGGTTGCAGTCAGTTGTGTGAAATAGTGTTTCTCATGTGCGTTTCCCCTGCAAATTCTTAAATAGTGTGTCTTGCCGCCTCAGCAGGTCGATTTATTTACATTTTCAAGCACCCATTTGATGAATAGACTTGACTAAAGTATGATCCCAAGGTTGGTGGACAATATTAATAACACCGGACTTGGCCGCCCAAGGGTGGGTGTTCGTTTCAGGCGTCTTGAGTTTATCGTCCAAGAAGAGAAGAGGTAGCAGCATGCGGTTCACCCTTGGCGGAGTCTTGGCGCTTGCGGCCGCGTCTGTCGCGGCCTCCGTGGATCCTTCCACCTACGTCCCCCTTGTCTTCTGGTCGCAGAATGGGTACGCGCTTCGTGCGGTCGTCCGAACGGTGGGTCTCATGCCATGATGGCGACCCGTAGCATCTTTGAGCAGCCCACGTCGGATGTTTTCGCCGAGAAGGCCGACGCGCCGTACACGACGACCCAGATTGCGAGCACGATTGCGACGATCCAAGGCAGCGCCAACAGCGACGCCTTGGTAGGACGCTCGAATGCTATGTAGTGTGATGGGACTTAGCTGGCCATAGAACGCGCACACGCCCTACGAGGTCATGTACTTGGCGCCGAAGGCCATCGCCATCTTTGTGCGCGACTCGCTCCGCTTGGACGAGCTTGAGCACTTCGAAGGTGCTGCGTTCGAGTCGCTCGTCCGTGATGCCAAGTCGAGCGTGGCCTACCCCCACACGACGCGCGGTGATGCTGACGATGCGTTGACTCGCCAAGTCAAGGCCACGCACGAGACCACGATTGAAAACGTCGAGGTTTGTACTCATCGCACGCTTTTGTGGTCTTCTCACGCGTATTCTCGCAGGCGTTCCTTCAGTCGACGACGCTCGGTGCGTCTGGCACGGACGTGGTCATTGTCAAGGCGAGCAACACGCACTCGTGGGCCGAGCTCGACAACTTGATCAAGCAGGCGACGGGTCTCTTCCAGAAGGCGACGGGCAACAGCGTCTACTTTGCCCTCACGGGCGACAAGGCGTCGGCGGCGCACGACGTGTTTGCGGCGTTCCACCGCAACCTGCTCGCGGCGGCCGCGGTCGTGACGCCCCTTGTGTGCCCCGAGGGCTACATCTTAAGCACGGCGGGCAGCGTGCCGTTCTGCTTCTCGCACTACGTCAACATGACGCCCACGATCCTCTCGGCCATCTTTGTGGGCTTCTTCTTCCTCTTCTGCGTCTACGTCGGCCTCGTGCTCCTCGACGGCATTCAGACGCCGCTGCACTACCCGTCCGTGGGCCCCCCGAAGGGCAAGGAGTACTAAGCGCGCCAGCGTCGTCGTCCGTCGCGTCGCCATACCACGAGGCTTTATAAGCTCTTTACATGATAACCGACACGCGCTAGGAATACATACTATTTGACCAAGGGCTGCCATCCCTACTCTCTACTCCATCGCATATAAGACGCGAATGTTGAGCGAGCAGCCGTCGCAAGGAACGACGTCGGTCCCGTCTTCGAGCTCGTCGATGCTGATCTACGCAGAAGGATTCCATGAGGACGGCGTTTGCAAGCCAAGCCATCCTACAAAGTAGTGCTCGCCGCAGCGGCAGGCATGGGCGTAGCATCCACTCTCCTCATCAAACGTCATGTCGTCCAGATCGACCTCGTCGGAAATGCGCTTCTCGTCGCGCAGCTTGGCCTCTACGTCGGCAACGCATGGGCGATACATGGACCTCTACGGTCGACGGTACCTTGCAGCGACAGGTCGTACGCGCGCCGGGTCTCGGCCGACCGCAGCGTCTGGTACGCCGCATGGACTTGCTGAAAGTCCAGAGACGAGACGTCCTCCGCGGCCTTCTGCTTATCGGGATGGCTCATGAGGATCGCAGCATGGTACGCTTGCTTGATCTCTGCCTGGCTGCAGTCGGCCGCGACGCCAAACAGATCGTAGTGCGATGCCATCGCCGTCGTCCCGCGAAAAATGCGTTTCCCACGTTTGTCATCACCCAGCACACATATTTCACACGTCTTTTTCCACCTACCATTGAAAGACCAGTCGACTAAAGCACACATATTTCACGTGTTTTACACAGGTGGCAAATTCCTCGTTTCCTGTAGCCAATGGACATCCAGTACGGATAGAATAGAAGTCCGGATAATGACGCCAGAGAAGAGACAAAGATTTCAAAATGGCCGAGAGCTGCGCGGCTCTGGACGCGCTCGAGCGCGAGTATGCGGTCGTCGCGAGCCAGCGACCCATCCCGGCCATGGACTTTAGCGACATGGAAGCGGAGAAGGAAGATGGCGACGCATGCGTCGACGGCGGCGAGCATGAGATGCTGGGATCCGACTCGGAAGACGAAGGGGCGCCAATGGGCTACGAGCCGCTCATGGCCGACAGCGACGACGAAGACGACGAGGCCGAGGCACATGAAGAGGTGGCAGCTCCTGCGACTAACAATCGCGAGCCAGAGAAGATGACGGCCAACGATGTGGCGACGATTCAACAGGCCATGCAGCAACTCTCGCTGCCGGCGCCGTCGTGGGGCAAGAACTTGTCGGACGAAGACATCATGGCGCTCCTAATGCCCAAGGCGCCAGCGACTTCGTATCATCCATAGCCTTAAGCGCAATACTAGTTCATCCACATCGTTGTTTGGGGTCTTGCGGCTTGTTGGTTGAGGCTCATGCCCCAGGCGACTCTTGACCCATAATTGATTCAGCTCGAGATACGACAAAGGCAGCCAGGACAGACCCTACCTCATGTGTACCTGGCTGCACCCACACTGCGCGTTGGAGCTCGCAGCCACGACCAACCGCAGGACGCTATTGATCGCTTCGCCGAGACGTCGTAGACCTCCCAGGTGCAGTCACCAGCTCGCAAGACCATGATCATCTTAAAGAACATATGCATGCCTTGAAATGTAGCCAAGCTCGCTTATCGCCAGCGTCATGCTGCTGAGGTTTGAAAACGCGAGGCTTCATCGGTGGTTGAACTTGAGCCCATGAATGAGGGATTCGTCAAGTGGCTGGAGCGCGCTTGAAGCGTGGCATCGCTGCGTTCATCTCTGGGATTCTCATCTCATCTCGGAATGACAGATCGCAAAATTAGACTATGTATTAACGCCGGTTGCCCATCTGAAGTACAACAAAAACGACGAGTTTGCTTGTCTTATCGCCGGGCAATTTGCTCTCGGATGAAGGACGAGCTGAGCGTGCTGCACTCGGTCCGCCGACACACGTAGATCTTGAGCGGACTCAGACCGCGCTCGGCGCGAATCTCATTGATCTTGACCGCACCGGGGACGGTCTCGGTCGAGACAACAATGCCAGTGATCTGAGGCGACGAAATCGCAGGTCCAAATGGATCGTCGATCGTCATGATGTCGGCTTGCAGTGACGGCGTGATACATGCGAGGTACTCGGTGACCTTGCGCTTGCGCATGTCGAGCGGCTGGATGAGGTAGCCGAGCTTCTTCTTCTCGAGCATGTGCGGTGCCGTGACGCCGACGATGAGCAGCGACGACGTGACCGCGGCGGCGAGCGACAGCAGCTTCTTGTGGCCATTGTGGAGGTGGTCAAAGGTCCCACCGACGACGACTACAGCTTCCTTCGCCAGCGTCGTCGACGGATCTTCGAGGTACGCAAACTGCGCCGGGTTCACAAGGCGCTCGACGTACGTCTTCAGCGGGTAGAAGCCGACGCGGGGCAAGTGCGCTGGTCGCTGCGCGTTGAGCTCCGAGACGTCCATGCCATGGTAGCCAAAGACGCCCGTGACCTCAGGCGTCGCGAGTAGCTCGTCCCAGGACCGGTCGTGGCTGGCCACGAGGCGAATGTCGAGCTCGTACTTGCCGACGTAGCATGCGAGGTCCCACACATTGTTGTAGAGGTCGCTGAGGAACTGGAGCCGCGCCGACGTCGCCATGCCCGGCGGCGTCTCGACGTAGATGAGGAGGCGCGAGCTCACGCGGTCGATCGTCTTCTCGAGGAGCACGTCGTTGCGCAAGAGGTGCAGAAACTCGTCGCCGGGGTGGCTCAAGCGCAAGAGACCCACGGGCACCTGCGGGCTGCCGCTCTCAGTGAGCAGCTTCTTGGGCCGCGCACGGATCGTCACGAGCGAGTAGACGCAGGCGGCGGCTGCGGCGCCGCAGAGCACGGTGCCAAGCCCAGCGCCGACGTACGGCAGCTTCTGCTTCATGGCGTTGGATGAGGTAAACACCTGATCCACCCGTCTCGGCTTCTGCGCGTTGTGATTGGCTAAAATATGATGGCTTTTCTAAGCAAAAGATATTTCCCAAGCTCCAAGCCCATGAAGACGGCAAGACGACCATCGATCATGAAGATGCATTCGCATATAGGCTACGCATCGTCAAGGAGCGGCGCCTCGTCGCCCGCCTCGTAGTCGACCGGCGACCCGCCCACGATCGGCGCCATGGGCTCGACCTCGTACAAGCCGTCGTGCCACATGTGCGGGAGGTCGCCAGTGGCATGCGCAGCGACGGCGACGCTGCCGAGCGTGCATGGCACGAGGTACAACAGCGCGGGTTGGCCCATGTTCATGAGCACAACCGCAACGTTCGTGATGCCGAGCCCCAATGCGTACCCGGTGGCCGCGATGCCAAAGAAGACATTGGCGCTATTGGTCTTGCGCTTCAAGTGCACGCGGCGCGTATAGTCAAAGCGCAGTGCGAACGTCAGGAGCAGGCCCGGAAGTACAATGTCTCCAAGACCGAGCATCGCGCGGCCGTCACGCCAGTCGCCGACGCGCGGGAAGACGAGCAGCATCGGGAGTGGGTCCGGGTCGACGCAGCGCGGGTAGGTTGGGTACCGCTCGCAGTAGTCGCGCCCGGGGTACCCGTCGCGAGCCGCGGCGGGCGGGCCACCGGTGGCCACGTCGACCATGACACTGCGGCCAAAGAGGAGCGGACTTACAAACACGAAAAAAATGTCGTAGGCAAAAGCAAGGAGAAGGAGGAGCGCGCCAATCTTGAGGTTGGGCAACCGGATCGTCTTGAGGAACACAAAGCAGAGCGCAATGCCAAAGAGATCTTGGAGACTCCAGAGGGCGTCGCGATGCAGAAACCACGCGACGACGAGGCTCGTGCTGACGCTGAGAGCGAGGACCTCGTGGATCGTGATGGTGCCGACCAGTGGCAGGCGAAGATGCCAGGACGACATGCACGGGCAGAGTCGCTTGGTCATCGGCAGCGTCAGCAGCAGCGTTGTTGTGCTAATGGACGAGAGGCCGAAGAAGAGCGACAGCAGAGGCCCGACGTGCACAAAGTAGAGAAACGTGAGAAAGCAACCAGCGACGACGATGAAACCAATCGCGTGCTGGAACGAGAGATGGAGGACGTCAGCTTCGTCATCATCCTCGTCGTCGTACGCCTTGCGCGTCGGGTCGGCGTGGGGCTTGTGCTGGCGGAGGCGCGCGCGGTCGGCACGTGCTGCGTAGTAGGACCCGCCAATCGCGGTGGCGACGCCGATCGCCCAGAGCGCGATCGAAGCAAGATTAAATAAGGGAATGTACCGTGCGTAGAGGGTTCCGGCCGGAGACGGGGATGTCGCGAGGAGCGCAGTGAGCGTCTCGCCTTCTGTGACGGTGGCAAAGACGATGGGCAGCTGCAAGTGCGCGGCGTCGGCCTCCGTGTAGTTGGCGCCCATGAGCAAGTGCGTGTCCCACATGCAGCACACTTGATATGACGATTCGTTTCGGTGCCCGGTCGGAAGACAGATGCGCGATGTGCAGCCGGGCTGCTTGGAGCAGACATCGCTTTGCACGAGCCACGGTGCGATCGGGTCGAGATACGGGACGTAGCCTTCGCCGCGCGAGCAGTCGGTCGCAAACGCCGGCATCGGCGCGTCACTTGAGAAGTTGCCAGCTGGCGTCGTGCGATTGCGGTCGAGAAGGTACACCGCCTCGCGCGTGTTGCGGACGATGAGCCCCGCTGCCCCGGCGCTCTGCGCAATCTTGGCCTTTTCCAGGAATGAGCAGTTGCCCCGGTGTGCCACCACGATCTTGTCGACGTAAAGTGCGCGCGAGAGGGCGCTGCACGCGTCACCGGCGTCGGCCAAGACGTGTCGCTGTGAGCCGTTGCGGTCGTGTTCCTGCGGCAGCGGTGGGCCCCAGCCCGTGTCGTGGCTGGGCGACACGAGCATGTTCAGCGTCGCATTCACGCCAAAGCGCGAGATCGAGAGCACGCCGGATGGCAGGATTGCTTCGGCTCCATGCAGCCAGAGGCCGGCGATGGCGACCGCGGCCGCTCCTCGTCGTGCCATCAAAGGAAAAGATTTCGAAACGCAGCGAACCAGGTCTCTAAGACTGTATATTTCGATATCCTCTTATATATAATACGCAAGTGGCGAGAGATCATTTCTTATTTGGAGAGATGCACCTCGTATGTGCTGCTGCAAGCTGTCCACAATCCTGCACGGAACTGCATCAAAGTGCATGGGTGCAACGAGATGGTCGATGCATTTCCCGTGCGTACCTACAAACAGCAGCACTGCACTCGTCAAGGTTTTACGTAAAAATTTATAGCCTTGCTAGTCTCCCCAGATCGCTTGATCATGACACATTTTTTGCCAATTCCATGCTATTTCCGCCCGTTATGTCGAAATTTTCCATAGTGTACCCATTTTTGACATAATCCAATGGTGTCTTCCAGCCAAGAAGCCAACTGCGTGGGCATCTATCTGGTCGAACGAAGACAGACTTGGGTGCAACCGACAAAAATTCTGCTTCGTGGTCGTCGAGGAGCACGTCAATCGATCGCCCTCGAATCTTTTGGGTGTCAATCGCAGATTCGGCGACGCTGATTGGTCCATGAAATTACGATCTGGTGTCGAACGCTGCCACGTACACGTGCAGTTTTCAATTGGCAGCATGGGCGTTCAGACGCTGCTGCATGCCGAGTCGATCTGCGTGGCGTCGTATGTCGCGGACCTCGACGTGAAGGAGCGCGTGCTCCTTGTGCCCAAGTGGGTCGAGCGCCAAGTCGTGCTCACGGGCCAAACGCTCGAGGTCTTGGACGGCGAGAAGCTCAAGTTTGCCTGCAACACGGCCTACTGCACGACGCGGCTGCTCGACCCGATCGACGACACCCACTGCTTTCCGTTCCAGCTCCTCGAACACGGCAAGGTCAAGTTGACATTGAACGCACCGACGTCATCGGCGCGGGACGAGGTTCTCTCGCATTTGGACAAGGCGATCGCGTCCGAGACGTGGATTGTCGAGCCCAAGAACATGTGGGACACCTTTCTCTCGGTGGCGGTCGCCATCAACGCTGCACCGTCGCGCCACGACGCACTGGGCATCCGCCCCTGCAACGTCTCGGTGCAGAAGGTGCACCAGCACGTACTCAACATGAAGGCGCTGTACGACCTGGTCGCGACCATGCCGAATGTCGAGGACCTCTACGCACACTTTTTGGCGCTCGAGTACGAGTACAACCATCGTAAGCAGGGCAACTTTGCCCACACCGTGCACCTATTGCACCCTGTCAAGTACAAATTGGGCACCAAGCCGGAGCCGTCGCTCCGCAGCATCGTGACGTACTGTCCCCGCCAAGGGTGCGCAGCGGCGTTGCCCTTGGCGCTCGCATACCAAATGCACATCCTCAACAAGGCGATCCTGTGCCCGTCGTGCGGCCATGGCATCCGGTACGAGACGTACAACATTGCGGCGTTTTGCGCCAAACACCCGTCGTTCGCGATAAGCGGCGCGCTGCGCAACGAGCCCTTCGAGTACAAAGTAGTCGTCCCCGGTATCCCGAGCAACGGCCGGTGGGTCACGTTTCTCGAGGAGCTCAAGCGCAGCGTTGCGGCCAACGCCATCACCGCAAGCGCGAGTGGTGTCCGGTCCATGCGGTCGATGATTGACGCCGCCGTCCGGGTGTACCGCCAGAACGTTCTTGGACGCTTCCACCTCGACTTGGTCCAAGGCATGTTTCGACAGCTCGACTTTGTCAACAAGATGTGCCCACACTTTGAGTACTGGACACACCCGGACGTGCTCACGGCGTCGATTGCCCGCTACGAGCAGTTCATGCACCTTTGGTCCGTCAAGGAGCCCGCGACGATCCTTGTGCCGACGTCGGACATTGATTTGGTCTGGCACACGCACCAGACGACGCCCAACATCTACGCTGCGTACTGTGCGTCGCTGCATTCGCACCAGCGACTGCTTGACCACGACGATACTATCAGCGGTGGCGACCTCGCCAAAGGCTACGCCGACACGTTTGTACTCTGGTCGAAGACGTTCAACGAAGCGTACTCGAGCTTCCCACCGAGCTACGAAGCGTGGATCAAGGACAAGCCCACGGGTCTCCTTGCACGCCGCGCATGGCGCAAGACGTGGGCCAAGCACGGCGCCGTGCCCTCGAAAGCTCACCGCTTTTACGGCGTCAACGAGCCCTACCCGACCGAAGCCATGCCGTATGCGGTCGCTGTCCACGAAGCCTCCAAGCCCGACGAACACCCGCTGCCTGTCTACGTGACGGTGATTGGCACGCCAGTCATGGACGGCCGCGTGCGCCAGCCGTACTCACGTCACACTGTCTTGATGTACGATGCCGGTCTCCCGTACTACTACATGCCCTACACCCACCTCGGTGGCTGCGGTGGCTTCGGCTATTACGGGTCAAGCGGCGGCTGCGGCGTCTCGGGCACGGCGTACGGTGCTGAAGGCGGTTGCGGCACGATCGCCGGCAATGGCGGCTGCGGCGCCGGTGGCTGTGCAACGGGCGGCTGCTCGACGGGCTGTGGCGGTGATGGCGGTGGCGGTGGTGATGGCGGTGGCTGCGGTGGTGATGGCGGTGGCGGCGGTGGTTGTGGTGGCTGCGGTGGATGTGGCGGCTGCGGTGGCTGCGGCGGCTGACCAAAGTCTTTACCACTGATATAGCCTAACCAACAAGTAGCAGTATCCATTTTTCTTTATGCGCTGGTTCAAGTCGTCTTGTAGAGTTCGAGATTCAGACGCGGTCGTGACGGCGACAGCTTGGTGTTCCTACGCAAGTGCAGAGAGACCAACGAGGACAGCCGAGTAGTTAATTGTTTTCTGTCGGTCGACACCGTTGCGGTGCGAGTGGACAGAGACTGGCGGGCTGCAGCTTAATGTGGAAATCATAGACCGCTTGCGCCGAATGATATGACCGAGCGTCCTGCCTTGTCCTACTGCACATCCCACTTGCTAACGTCTTGGAATGACGAGATCACGTCGCGATTTCGCGGGTTCACCCTGAACCTCATTGGTGCGGCTCCGTATTCGAATACCTGTAGCACTTTTGGTATCTCTCTTTGCGCACCATCAAAGCGCGGTCGGACGCGAGGCCTGACGACGTGGCGAATCGATCTGATGCACGCATACCTGCAGACTACACTGTAGACTGCAGTGAAGACGACACGCATTCTAGCTCAGAGCGTTCGCGTGGTCTTCGAAATGCGTAGACGAAGGAATCCATTGGCGGTGTCGCCGCGTTGAACGCATCACATCGTATCTGCGACGGGCTCTGTGACGGCGCCGCGAACTTGCCGTTGGACAAGTTGACGCAGTTTGGCGACTGATCGAGGCCATGTCGCAGGCAGCAAAACGCTCTAAGATCTACGATTGCCAATGCGCAAGGTTAAACTGTTCTAACGTTAAGGTAGTAGAGGTAGTCAAGTCACCTTCACTCGGCCTTGCGATCACGCCGATCACCTTTGAACGTTGGACGTGGTGTGGGTGCGAGCTCAAAGTAAAGTGCATACTAGTACACCAGGACGAATGTAACACATATGCCGAGGCCAGTTCACAACGTTATCCGGACAACTTCACATCCATTTTCTATGGTATACAAACCGCGTGATAAATATTTTTTCGAAGCTTTTAATTATGACTCGGTATTTGTATGTGTGATGGGAGGCGACCCAACCGAGCCCAACGGAGCTTGTTTTTATCCGGATACGTGCGATTACGACGGCGACGACGTGCATTTTGAGATTGACGGCGACGACGACGCACGACTGGATGAGCAGCTCCAAGACGGAGAAGCTGCTCTTCGCGGACGAGGTCGTCGACATCGAGGCCGACTACGGCGTCGGCCATGGCGCCACGCCGGTCGAGCGCCCGCAGCCCGCGCTCCAAGCTTCGCGCGACGCCTTCCGGACCCGCACCATGAGCATGCCGGTCCGGCGCGGCCACATTGGCCTCAAGGGCTACTTGCGCAACTCGTTCTTTGTCAAGCGGCTTCTGTGGACGACGCTCACGCTCTTCCTCTTGGACGGCGCGGCCTTTGGCTATTACGGCTACTACATGTACCAGCACGTCGATGCCGACTGGTGGTACGAGATTCTGCACGCGTACGAGCCCGTCGTCGACATCTCCGACTCGTGCGCCAAGTGGCTCAAGTTTGGCTGGACTGTCTACTGCACGGCGCCATTTGTGCTCTTCCTCGGTATCACGGGCACGGGTTTCCGGTGCTTTGACCTCTTCAAGCGCGCGTCGCCCAAAGACGAAGAGACCACGGAACACCGCATGGCGATGCAGCGCATTAGCCAGAAAGTGCAGCGCACGTGGTACCTCCAGGCGTGCGAGATGATCTGCTCGTTCCTCATGCTCTACCAAGTCGCGCTCCTCATTCTCGGCGTCATTACGCTCGTGCAATCGCAGTTTATGGCCCACATGTGCGCCGAGGTTCCCGCGATCGTCTTTTGCGCCGGCGCCATCGTCACGTACATCGTCATGATTGTCCAGATCACGTACTTCACGCGTCTCCGCGACCACCTCAAGATGCAGCTCGGTGCGTTCAAGGAAGGCGAGCTCACGGGCAAGGCCAAGGCCGAGCCGGCGATGCTGGATGCCAACACCAAGCTCAAGAAGCTCGTCGCCGAGGTCAAGAAGCGCTTGTACACGGCCGCCGAGCTCGGCAACGTCGAAGACCTCCGTCAAGTGCTCGTGTTTGCGCAAGACAACCTCGGGCACGACTTTGCGGCGCAGCACTATGGCTCGGCCCGCCTGCACTGGTAGGCTTGTTTTTCAGCCATTTGGGATTTTTGAGAGGTTGATATTTTGAATTTTTGTAGGTTTTTCAACTTTTCCAAGAAAAATCCCATGCACGTCGCAGCCATGAACGGCAACGTGGTCATGCTGCAGCTGCTGTACGACGCGGGCTTCTCGGTGAACGCGCTCGACAAGGTGGCCCGCGTGCGCTTGAGCACTGGCGACTTTTTTTGGTACCTCTCCCAAGTGTTTGTCAAGCGCGTCGTCATCTCGGCCGACGAGTCGGCCAAGCAGATCTTCAAGACGACGCTGGTGTCGCCATTGCACTGCGCCGTGTCGGCGTCGCGCGTCGACGCGGTCCAGTGGCTCATTGACCACGGGTCCGATGTCAACCAAGTGGCGCGCTCGACCGTCAAGCACGAGCGTGTGCCGCCCATCTTCTTTGTGGACCACCCGACCATCATGGAGATGCTGCTCGTGGCCAACGCCGACCACCTCCATGTGCCCGACCCGGGGTACATTTTTCCCTTTTTGTATCAATGTATCGACCGCATGTTATTTGGATAGTGGTATGAACACGGTCACCGCGCTCGAGCTTGCGTACCTTCGGGGCAACTATGCGGTCGGCGCTGTGCTCGAAGACTGGGGCGGTGACGTGGCGCTCACGCCGCTTCATCTCGCGGCCGGCCTCAACAACGTCCGCAAGGTCAAGAAGATTCTCAAGTATTGCATTCCCGACTGCCTCGGTGAGTACGGCTACTCGGGCTTCAACCGCCGAACGCCGTTGCACTGGGCGGCCGTGAGCGGCAGCACCGACACGCTGCATTTGCTTTTGGAAAAGGGCGCAAACCCCAACTTTCAAGACGCGGGCGGTCGCACGCCACTGCACTGGGCCGCGCGTTGCAACCGTGTCGAAGCGGTCCAGCGCCTGCTGCGGTACGGAGCCAACCCGTCGATCCGCGACCACGAGAGCATGACGCCGATCCTCGCCGGCGCGTACGCCGACAACTTGTCACAGGAGCTCCTCTCGGCCATGGTGACGAGCGGCGGCAACATCAACGACGCGCTCGCCGACTCTGGCGACGCGGCCCTGCACATTGCCATGAAGCGCGGGAAGAAGGCGACAGCGCTCGCGCTCCTGGGGGCGGGCGCCGACGTGATGCAAGTCAACGGCGACGGGTGCCGGCCGCTGGACTGCACGACGTCGACCGAGCTCCAGTTTGCCGTCAAGCGCGCGGCCGGCAGTCGCGACGTCATGATTAGCTACACGCATTCGCACATGGAGTTTGCCAAGAAGCTGCGCACAAGCTTGGAAAACAACCACATTACGACCTGGCTCGATCTCAGTACGTATGTGCTCGCACCATACTTTGCTGACGTCGTCGCGATGGCTAGTGGACCCGAGTGGCATTGGTGGCGGGTCGGTGTGGCGCGAAGAGATTGCCCGCGGTATCTCGAGCGCGTCGTGCGTTGTGAGCATTCTCACCGAAGACTACCCCAAGTCGGAGTGGTGCTTGAAGGAACTCGCGCTCGCCAAGCAAGTGGGCACGCCCGTCCTAGCGCTCTCGACCGAGAACGTCAAGATTGGCGAAGAGCTCCAGGTCTACTTGTACGCGCGGCAGATTGTCCCATTCGAGTCGGCGATCACCGCCGTCGAGAAAAGCAACCCGCGCAACATTACGTATGAGTACAACGAGGCGGCGTTTGCGCGTCAGTTTCGGTCGCTGCTCGACGGCGTCCGCGACGAGATCGAGAAGAAGCGCCAAGCGCTGGCCACCAAGAGTGGCGCCAACTTGGGCTGGACCATGGTCGACACGTTCCTCAACAACAAGACGTCGAGCGAAGCGGAGAACGCTCCGTTTGTGTTTGTCGCGTCGGGGGACATGCACGAGGACTTTGTGCGGCAGCTGTACACGGAGCTCAACCCGTATTGCCGCGTGTACGTCGACCACCCGAGCCCGGACGGCGACATGACAACGCGGATCCATGCGGCTAAAGAGGCGATCCTCAAGTGCTCGTGCTTCATCATTGTCTTGTCAGCCAAGAACCAGAACGAACTCATTCAGGACCAGCTCGCGTTTGCCGAAGACAAGGGCAAGACGATTCTGCCCATCATGCTCTCGGACCCGACGTCGTACCTCGGCTTGGCGCACCAGTACACGCTCTCGCGCAACGAGGTGTACCACTTTGCGCAAAACCTCGGCTTTGCCTCGAGCATGAAGAGCCTCATGGGTGGAGTCCGCAAGGCGATTCCGAACGGGAAGCGCCGCGTGGCCCGCAGCGTCCTCTCGCCCCACACACTCATGGAGCCCCAAGACAGCATTCGCTGGAGCTTTTCGAGCTCGCACGCCAACACCGACTTGTAAGCCAACGTACTGTAATTATTTCCTGTCGAGTGTCTTGTGTGTCTTGGCATCGCGCAGAAACTGCTGCAGCGCGTTGAGCCGGTTGTCAATATCGGTGAACGTCGACGGCGCTTCCGTGTCGCTCTCGTCGTCGTCATAAAGGTACTGGGGCTTGGTTGAGAGCACCTAAAACCGTGAGCGTACATATGGCGGTCCAACGAAAGTACCGTGGGCTTGGTCCGTCCGGGCAGCTTGGAAACTGACTTGAGCGGAGTGCTCGACCCTTTCAGTGGTGTCGTAGAGGCCTTGCGGGGAACGGTCGGCGACGGGGACCGGCGGCTCGAGACTGCGGGTGGCTCCTTCTTGGACGCACTCCACCGTGGAGACGCAAGCCGCGCATCCTTCAGACAACGTCAGCACACAAATTCGAGACGAGAGAGAAGTACCGCGTCGCGCTGGCGCTCGGTGGAGCCCTGGCGGCTCCGCGGCCGTGGCCGTCGAGAGGCGTTGGACCCGCCCGACTGGTACCCTGCCGACGAGTCGGACGAGTACCCGCTCCTACACAAAAACGCGTCAAACGAGACACTCGACTCGACGGTACGTGATAGGTCGACGTGGCGCCGACGACGACCGCGATGGCGGCTGCGGGGACTGCGATCGGGCTCGCAGCTTGGCCTGGCGCTCCAGCTAAATAAATGGTCGAATGATAAGAGCGCGACAGCGAATCGTGGGACCGACATGGTACGCGGTGGGATCAAAGCGCTTGAAGCTTGCTGAAGTGGCTGGTGGGCGCTCCGTGTAGCGAGGCTTGCGCTCGCCGTCACTGTCGTGGCCGCTCGATGGGCGTGACGACGCTGTGGTGCTGCGCGGACGGGTCGCCGGCGCCGCTCGCTTCTGCACAAAAGTTTGTTCTTCTGTTTCAGTGTCGTTTGTACCTGCGGTGCTGGCGCCGTCGTCGCGGCCTGCGGTCGGTCTCGGTGCGGCGTCGACTTGGTCCGTGCCACGGCGAGCTGGCGCATGAGTTCTCGGTTCTTCATCTGCAGCTCGCGCACTAGCGTCTCGGCGGCACAGGCCTTGGCTCGCTCGTCCTCGAGCTGGCGCTCCAATTGCAACTACACGAGCCGAATCGTCTATGAGATGCCAATACTCGCGTGTCTCATAGTCTACCATAAGACGGTGCTGGTCGGCCCGTTCGCGTTCGACGTCTTTCTCGAGCTGACGTATCCGCTGGCCATAGCGTTGTTCCAGTGCCTCCACGTCGTCCCGCGACTGCTGCTTTCTACGCACGAGAAGCTTCTGTACGGTGTATCGATACAAAGAAGGTCGTACTCGAGCAACTCGATCTGCGCCTTGAGCTCAGTGATCTCGTTTGTCGAGTCTTTTCGGAGCTGCTGGTACATGGCCGTGAGTTCCTTGTGCTCCCGCGCCTGCGACGTCATCAGAGATGGATCCATGTACAAGACAACGAACGTCGGACGACGAAGCCTTTGCTGCGTCATGCATGGCTTGCAGCTGCTTGATCTGGAGCCGAAGGGACGAGTTCTCGTCTTGCAGCGCATGGAGCTGCTTGTCGGGGACGCCGCCGTCCATTTTGGACTCGGTAAGCGCCTACGACGACGCCAATCAATCGCAGATCGAGTGGTCCAACCACCTGCTTGAGACGTAGGATGGTTTTCTGCAAAATGTCGGCCGTCGGCGTCTCAATGTACAGGAGCGGCAGCGGGTAATGCACGCGGTCAAATTCGACCGCGTACGTCAGGATAAGGTAGCGCTTGTTGGTCGCATGGAGCGCCACTGCCGGCGGAGCTTCGGTCGAGGACTTGCCCATCTTGCGCTTCCGGTAGAGCTCCTACATGCCATGATGTCGTACAGAGGGCGAAGTCGGTCGATACCAGGTCCGAGTAGGTGAGGAGGTCAATGAAGACCGAGTCGCTCTTGTGGTTCAAGGCCGAGACGAGCATGTTGACAAAGGTGTAGAAGCGCTTGAAGTTGCCCGTCTTCTTCGTGAGCTCTTCAATGTCTACGCGGCGAGGATGAGGTCTCATGGTTATCGTCGTCGGGAATCGCACACATGGCGGGGAAGGCGCCGCCCCATCGGTCGACGTCGGCCGTCGCCTTGAGGCTCTCTTCCTCGACCTGGACATGGAGCTCATCGCGCTGGACCCATATCTCGACCGAGTACTCGATGCCATGGAAGCACATGGTCCCGGACGCTTCCATGCTCTTGGCGTCCATCTCGGCGTGGCGGATCCCTTCCAACCGGTTGGAACCGAACGGTTGAGGTGGGTTCTTCTAACGCGGTTTTTCGAACAAAGCGGCGTGGAAACATGAAACGCACGTGCAAGAGTGATGGTTCCCAGTCAAACTCAAACTCAAAACATACAAGCCCGTCGATCTTTGCTCGTCGACAATGCACGGGCAGCGATACGGCGATGTGCATCGACGGCGCATGACTCGTTTCGAATACGCAGCGCAACATGCCCTTAGCGTTCACGCGCACTCTGCAAAACTTGCGACGTTGCGGACAGAATGACATGAAACTCAACTCAAAACATGTTGTGTTCATTTTCAGCGCGAAACGGTATCTTGAGGAGGCGTGCCAGTCTGCGTTTGGTCAAGAGACGCGAAGCAAGCCGACTCGTCGCCGTCACGATGGCCAGCGCGCGCATGCAGTGGGTCGCGACGCGCATCGTCGAGAGCTTCGAGCCACTCGTGTCCACCAGCGAAGTCAACGAGTTCTTATCGGCGCCGTCGACCAAGAAGCTCTGGGACGATCTCGTCGGCGCCAAGGACGTTAGCAAGATCTTCATCCACTTCCAAGCCGACGTACGTCATTGATATCTTGTCGCCTCGCATACCATCGTGCTTGTAGCCGGCCGACAAGGGCGATGCGTCGCGCACGCGGCTTACGGCGTCGGCGGGCAACACGATCCCGATCCGGTCCAAGTGTTGTTACTTTCTGCGCGTCACAGCCGATGGAAAAGCCGTCGACACGACCAAGGTACACGCGCGTACATTGCGACGACAGAGGTTGACCTTCGCCGTAGGCCAGCGACGGGACGCTTCTCTTTGGCGAACTCGCGCCCAACGTCCTTCGCGACCTCGAAGCGACGCTCTCGCAGCTCTTCACGCCGCTCTTCAAAGCGCGCGAAGACTGGGGCAAGGCCGACCCGGACCTTCGCGTCGAGTTTATGACCGAGTCGGAGAAGTTTGCCAACGACCTCAAGGTTCGTGCTGTTGTTGCATGATAGTGTCTTATACTGCATATCGATACAGGAGGCTCTCCACAGCATGGACAGCGGACTCGAGCTCCGCCGGCCCGATCGCGAACACGAGAACGCGGGCACGCGCGGCGTAGCCGTGAGCGAGTCGCCGCAGGTCATTGCGCACTATGAAGACGTCTTGAAGGAGTGGTGCGACGTGATTTCAACGTACCTCGAGACCAACACGACAGGCGACGGCAAGAACAAGGACGACGAGATCGACGACGACGGGCCGATGGGCGAGCTCGAGTATTGGCGCCGGCGCATGCAGCGCTTGACGTCGATCACGGAGCAGCTCAAGTCGAACGAATACAAGGACGTCTTCTTCGTCTTGTCGCGGACCTCCAAGAACGTGAGCGACGACACGAAGCAGCGCATCCAGACGCTGCTCCGGCGCTGGAAGCAGACCGACATTAGCATCACAGAAGCAACCAACGAAGCAAAAGACAACGTCAAGTACTTGTTTACGCTCGAAAAGTTCATTGTGCCGCTCTACTCGGGGACGCCCAACACGATCATCGACACGCTGCCCGCGCTCATGAACTCGATCAAGATGATCCACTCGATCGCGCGCTACTACAACACGTCCGAGCGCATGGCGTCGCTCTTGACCAAGATTACGAATCAAATGATCACCAACTGCAAGGGCTGCATCACGGGCGGCGAGACGTTCGAGGTCATGTGGAGCAAGGAGCCGGAAGAGCTCGTGCGGAACCTCGACTCGTGCCTCAAGCTCAACGAGGCGTACCAGCAGCAGTACCGTGCGACCAAGGACAAGCTGTTTGCGATGCCGAAAGGCAAGCAGTTTGAGTTCAACGAGATGCAGATCTTTGGCAAGTTTGACCTTTTTTGCCGGCGCATCATCAAGCTCATCGACATGTTTACGACCATCCACCAGTTCTCGTCGCTCGGGCAGCACAAGCTCGAGGGCATGGACGAGCTCATTGGCAAGTTCAACGGCGTCATCCGCGAGTTTCGGCTGCGCAACCACGACCTGCTCGACTACCGCAACAACCGATTCGACCGCGATTACGTCGAGTTCAACGTGCGCATCTCGGACCTCGAAGGGCTCCTGCAAAAGTTCATCAACGACTCGTTCGAGAACATTACGAGCATCGAGCACTCGCTCAACTTGCTGCGCAAATTTCAAACGATTCTCCAGCGCGAAAACCTCAAGTCCGATCTTGACTCCAAGTTCAACGTCATTTTCCAAAATTACGGGCTCGAGCTCGAGCACGTCTTGCAGCAGTACGAGCGCCATAAGCACAACCCACCGTATCCCCGCAACCTCCCGCCCGTCGCCGGCAACATTACGTGGTCGCGCCACCTCCTCAAGCGCATTGAGGAGCCAATGAAGAAGTTCGAGTCCAACCAGAACGTCCTCGCGAGCAAGGACGCGAAGCGCATCATCCGCATGTACAACAAGGTCGCGCGGACGCTCGTCGCGTTCGAGTACATTTGGTACCAAGCGTGGGTGCAGTACATCGACACGGCGAAAGCCGGGCTCCAAGCCACGCTCATCATTCGCCACCCCGAAGACAACATTTTGTACGTCAACTTTGACCCAGAGATCCTCCAGCTCCTCCGCGAAGCCAAGTGCCTCGATCGCATGGGCATTGAGATCCCCGAGTCGGCGAAAATCGTGCTCCTCCAAGAAGAAAAGTTCAAAAACTACTTCAACGAACTCCAATTCGCGCTCTCCGAGTACGACCGGATCGTGACCAAGGTCATTCCCGTCACCGCGATGCTGCTGCGGCCGCACTTCAACGACATGGAGTTCAAGCTCCGGCCGGGCATGATCACGCTCACGTGGACGAGCATGAACATTGAAGCGTACCGCAACCACGTGCACACGGGGCTCCAGCGGCTCGAGGAGCTCGTGACCAACATCAACGACATCATCGAGAACCGCGTCGAGAAGAATCTGCGCATCGTGTCCAAGACGATGCTCGTGGACCTCCCGACGGACCAGTCGTTCTCGCTCGACGAGTTTGTGTCGATGCAAGGCTCCAACATTCGCCGCGCTGGCGCGCTTCTCCAAGGCAAGAACATTGAGATTGAGAACGCGGTCGAGGACTTGCTCAAGATCATTACGCAGTACCCGCTCGACTCGCACATCGAGAGCGTCTCGACCGAAGAAGCGATGAAGCTCAAGAAGCACTACAACCACTTTATGTACCAAGCGCTGCTCCATTGCACAAAGAACTCGCTCAACAGCGTCAAGAAGCGCGTGGCGTCCCGCGCCGGCGCCACGCCGCTCGCGACAGACCGGCCGTTCTTTGAAGTCGACGTGCAGCTGAGTATCCCGCGCGTCCAGCTCTCGCCGAGCCTCGACGACATCCAGTTGGCGATCAACCGCGCGGCCCAGACCGTCCTCGCAGCCGCCAAAGAGCTCTACGACTGGGGCCAAGCCGATGTGCCAAAGGAAGAGAAGACGACGTTTTTCGAGCGCATCACCAAAGACATTGAGATCGTCCGCGTCGTCTTGCTCTTGACGGGCAGCGTCCAGGGCTTGCGCAACAGCGTCACCGAGTACCTCGCGTCCTTCAAGCAGTACGAGTGGCTCTGGATGGAGAACAAGGACGTGTCGTACGACGACTTTCTCAAAAAGAGCCCCGAGCTCCAGGACTTTGAGCGCAAACTCAAATCGTTTGTCATTATTGACGAAGACATTACGGCGATCCCGGGTACACTTGCATATCTCAAATACGTCAACTCAACACTTGAATTTGACGCTTATAGCGGTGCACAACATTGGCGCGCTCTCGCTAAATACGCGCAACATCAAGCTCCAGCTCAAGCACGAGAACGCGCAGTGGAAGCTCAAGTACAGCGACAATTTACACAATCAAGCGCGCAAAAAGATGGAGTCGCTCACCGAGTACTTCCGCAGCATGATGGGCAAGCTCAACCGCAAGGTCGTGGACCTCGACTCGCTCCGGTTCGTCATGAACCTCCTCAAAGAAGTCCGCGCGCGCGAGAGCGGCATCAACATGGAGATCAACCCGGTCTTGGACATGTACGAGATGCTCGAGTACTACCTTCCGGACGGCTTTATGGAGAAGGAAGAGATGGACCAGAAGTCCGTGCTGCGGAGCAACTGGCGCAAGCTCATCCACCACGCCGAGACGCGCACGGACGAGCTCTCCAAGACGCAGGCGGGCTTCAAGCGCGGGCTTCTCCGCGATATCAAGGAGTTCCTTGTCGACGTCAAGCACTTTCGAGAAGACTTTTTGGCCAACGGACCCATGGTCATTGGCATCTCGGCGTCCGAAGCCGTCGAGCGCTTGAACCGGTACAAAGAAGAGTACAAGATTCGCGAGCGCAAGCAAGATCTCTACACGTCGGGCGAAGAGCTCTTTGGCTTACCGAAAACGAGCTACCCGGAGCTCGAGATGACCAAGAAGGAGCTCCAGCTCCAAGACAAGCTCTTTGGCTTGTACGTCGACGTCCTTAGCACGCTCGAAGAGTGGAAGACCATTCCGTGGGTCCAAGTCGCACAAAACATGCAGTCGATGACCGAGAAGGTCGACGGCTTCTCGAACCGCTGCAAGAAGATGCCGGCCAAGCTCCGCGAGTGGGAGGCGTACGCGGTCTTGAAGAAGATGATTGATGACTTTACCGACATCCTCCCGCTGCTCCAAGAGCTCAGCAAACCGTCCATCAAGCCGCGCCATTGGGACGCCGTCATGGAGAAGACGAGCACATCCTTTGATGTGAACGCGGCCGACTTCAAGCTCCAAGCGCTCATGGACGCCAACATTGTGCTCTACAAGACCGAGATCGAAGAGATCACGGACGGCGCCGACAAGCAGCTCAAGATCGAGATCGCGCTCGCCGAAATCAACGAGCACTGGGACGCCGAAGAGTTTCAATTCAACGACTGGAAGAACCGCAACGTACCGGTGCTCAAAGGCGTCGTGCCGGTCGTCGAGGCCCTTGAGGAAGCGCAAATGAACCTCCAGACGATGCTCAGCATGCGCCACGTGCTGCCGTTCAAGGAGGTGGCGCAGCAAAAGCTCGAGCAGCTCAGCGACACGAGCGAGACGCTCGAACGCTGGATCAAAGTGCAAATGCTATGGTGCTCGCTCGAGTCGGTCTTCACGGGCGGCGACATTGCCAAGCAAATGCCGGTCGAAGCCAAGAAGTTTCAAAAGATCGACAAGGACTGGGCCAAGATCATGACGAAGTCGGTCGAGATCAAGAACGCGGTCCAGTGCTGTGCGAGCGAGCTCCTCAAGTCGTGCCTCCCCAACATGTACAGCGAGCTCGAAAAGTGCCAAAAGTCGCTCGAAGGCTACCTCGAGCAGAAGCGCAACAAGTTTCCGCGCTTCTACTTTGTATCGAATCCCGGTCTTCTCATGATCCTCTCGCAAGGCTCCGACCCGCTGAGCATGAACGAGCACTATGAAAAGGTGTTTGACTCGATCGAGCGCGTCATCCACGACAAGAAGGACAAGACGCTCATTCATACGATGGTCTCGGGCGTCGACGAAGTGCGCTTTTCGTCGATTGTGAAAGCGCAAGGCAACATTGAAGACTGGCTTGCGTCGCTTCTGCGGTCCATGCAGCTCACGATGAAGGACATTTGCCGCCATTGCGCCAGTGACGTTGGTGCAATGAGCGCCGACATCAAGCGCATGCGGGACTTTGTCGATCGCTACGTGGCCCAGTTTGCGCTCCTCGGTATCCAAATGATGTGGACGAACGACGTGCAAACTGCGCTCGAGCAGTGCCGCAGCAAGAAGAACGCGATGAAGGACATGAGCCAGAAGCAGCTCCAAGTGCTCATTGAGCTCTCATCGTGGTGCCTCCAGGATCTCGGCTCCAAGCAAAACCGCGTCAAGATCGAGACGCTCGTGACGATCCACGTCCACCAGCGCGACGTCATGAGCGACTTGGCGCTGCTCTACAAGCAAAAGAAGATTTCCGACCCGAACGATTTCGAGTGGCTGAAACAAGCTCGCTTCTATTGGCGGCCCAACAACGCCGACGAGTTTACTGCCGATGGCGCGTGCGTCGTCTCAATCACGGACGTCGACTTCAACTACCAATTCGAGTACCTCGGCTCGAAAGAGCGACTGGTCGTGACGCCGCTCACGGATCGATGCTACATTACGCTCGCCCAAGCACTCGGCATGTACTTTGGCGGCGCCCCCGCGGGCCCCGCCGGCACGGGCAAGACCGAGACGGTCAAAGATCTTGGGCGGACGCTGGGGATCTATGTCGTTGTGACCAACTGCACCGATCAGCAAAAGTACACGGACTGCGCCAAGATCTTCAAGGGACTGTGCCAGGGCGGTCTCTGGGGTTGCTTTGACGAGTTCAACCGCATTCAGCTGCCCGTCTTGTCGGTCGTGGCGCAGCAAGTGCTCGCGATCCAGAACGGCAAGAAGACGGGCGTCAAGTTCTTCCAGTTTCCTGGCGACCCGCAAAACATCTTGCTTTTGCCCGTGTGCGGCTTCTTCATCACGATGAACCCCGGGTACGCCGGTCGGCAAGAACTGCCAGAGAACCTCAAGGCGCTCTTCCGCGGCGTCGCCATGATGGTCCCGGACTTTGAGATCATCATGAAGGTCAAGCTCTGTTCGGTGGGCTATCTCGAGTACCAAGAGCTCGCCAAGAAATTCTTCATCTTGTACTCGACGTGCAAGGAGCAGCTCTCGGCGCAAAAGCACTACGACTGGGGTCTCCGCAACATTCTCGCCGTGCTCCGAAGCGCCGGCAAGATCAAGCGCGACAACCGCAACGACCTCGAGGCCAAGCTCCTCTTCCAGACACTGCGCGATATGAACCTCTCCAAGCTCGTCGCGCAAGACGTCCCGCTCTTCCTCTCGCTCCTGCAAGACTTGTTCCCGACCGTGCCGCCGCCACCAAAAGGCGTCTACCCCGAGCTCGAAGCCGCGGTGCTGACGGAAATCGACAAAATTGGGCTTGTCAACCACCCGGGCTGGCTCAACAAGGTGATCCAGCTCTACGAGACGCAGCTCGTGCGGCATGGCATCATGCTCGTCGGTCCCACGGGCGGTGGCAAGTCGCGCATCTTTGAGGTACTCCAGCAAGCGCTCACGTTCACAACCACGATCAACCACAAGCAGTCGCGGCTCAACCCAAAAGCGATCCGCGCCGCCGAGATGTACGGCGAGGTCGACCCGATGTCGGGCGAGTGGACCACCGGCGTCTTTGCGGCCATGTGGAGCAAGTACAACCAGAAGAGCAACAAGTTTATCATGTGGATGATCTGCGACGGGCCGGTTGATGCGATTTGGATCGAAGATCTCAACACAGTCCTTGACGACAACAAGATTCTGACGCTCGCCAACGGCGACCGCATGCCCATGACGGACAACGTCAAGCTCATGTTTGAGGTCGAGACACTTGTGAACGCATCGCCGGCCACGGTGAGCCGCGCCGGCATTGTCTTTGTCTCGGACACGGACCTCGACTGGGCGCCGGTCGTCGAAGCGTGGATTCGGAAGCGGCCGGCGTCGCACCAAGAGATTTTGCGCAACCTCTTTAGCAAGTACATGGGCGAGAACTCGCCGCTGCTCCCTGGTATCGCGTTCGACTATCTCGCGCGCAACACGTCTGGTGTCATGCCCGTCTCGCGCGTCGGCCAAGCGAGTCGCTTGTACAACCTCATGACGGGTCTCCTCCTCGGCGACCACGGCAACTCGCTCTCAGAAGACCCGGGGACACTGCAGAAGCAGCTCGAGAAGCTCTTTTTGTACTGCATTGCGTGGAGCGTCGGGCAGCTGCTCGAGCCAGAAGACCGCGTCAAGTTTGACGAGTGGCTGCGCAACCTCGACGACCAGAATTTGCTGCCCAAGGTCGTCGATGGCAACCTCGTGTACGAGCACTTTGTCGATCCCGCGACGTTCGAGTGGAAAGTTTGGCGACCACCGAAATGGAACTACCCAAAAGGCGACAAACTCGATTTCTCCAACTTGCTCGTACCGACGATGGACTCGGTCCGAACTCTGTACTTGATTGAGAACCTCCACAAGCAAAAGAAGCCGGTCCTCATGGTCGGCGGCCTCGGTACCGCCAAGACGTCGTGCGCGCTCATGTACTTCAACGAGCTCAACCCTGACACGATGCTCGTGAAGCGCGTCAACTTTTCTAGTGCGACGACGCCCTTTATGTTTCAGACCGCAGTCGAATCGGAGCTCGACAAACGCGGTGGCAAGAGCTTTGGCCCGCCCAACGGCAAGAAGATGACGATCTTCCTCGACGATCTGAGCATGCCACTCGTGAACGCGTGGGGTGACCAGCCGACGCTCGAGATCGTCCGCCTCATCATCGAGTGCAGCGGGTTCTGCTTCCTCTCAAAAGACCGGCGCGGCGACTTCAAGGTGTGTGAAGATCTGCAGTACGTCGGCGCGATGGGCCACCCGGGGGGCGGTCGCAACGACATTCCCAACCGTCTCAAGCGGCAGTTCTTTCTCTTCAACCTCGTGCTGCCGTCGTTGACGTCCATCGATGACATTTACGGCCAAATGCTCGCCGGGCGCTTCACGCCCGACTCGTACTCGAAAGATGCGATCGAAATGGCTGGCAAGCTCACGCGCGCCACGATCGATCTCTGGAACTACATGAAAGCCAAGCTCCTCCCGACGCCGGCCAAGTTTCATTACATCTTCAACATGCGCGAACTCAGCCGCGTCTTCCAAGGCGTGCTGTTGACGCCGGCCGAGACTTTTGCGTCGGGCGGCGGCTTCCGCGTCGAAGAAGGCAAGATGGACAAGCTCGATCAAGGGCAGCTCATCGTGATGGTGTGGCGGCATGAGTGCGAGCGCGTCTTCTCCGACAAGCTGACCAACTACAAGGACAAGGATGTGTACCAAGCGTACATGCGTGAGCTCCTCAAAGGCCATTTCGGTGACGAGATGGAAGCCAAGGTGCGCCAACCCTTCTACATGGTCAACTTTTTGCGGGATCCCGCCGAGAACGAAGAAGGTGTTGTTGACGACTTTGTCCCCAAAGTGTACATAACTCCTCTCTCTATCTGTTGATGGCTACAACGAGGACGTAGGTACGAACCGGGTGGGACGCTCGAAGAGGTTCGGGCCCGCGTCAACCAGTTTTTGGCCAAGTACAACACCGAGTACCCGCAGCGCGTCATGCGCCTCGTGCTCTTTGATGACGCGCTCGGGCATCTACTGCGTCTGTCTCGGCTTCTCGAAATGCCACGCGGCTCTGCGCTCCTCGTCGGTGTCGGCGGGTCCGGGAAGCAGTCGTTGACGCGGCTTGCAGCCTACATGGCGCAGTCGACCGCGTTCCAGGTGACACTCACCAAGACGTACAACACCAACTCGTTCATGGACGACCTCCGTGTGTTGTACAAGAGCGCGGGGCACCTGAAGAAGTCGACGACGTTTCTCTTTACCGACTCGGAGATCAAGAACGAAATCTTCCTCGAGCTTCTCAACTCGGTGCTCATGACGGGCGAAGTGGCCGGTTTGTTTGCAAAGGATGAGATGATGGCCATGACCGCCGACCTCCGGAACGCGTTCGTCAAAGATCGACCAGGTCTCCCCGATACGCAGGCGAACCTCAAACAGTACTTTATCGACGGCGTCCGCGACAACCTCCACGTCGTGCTGTGCATGTCGCCGCTCAACGCCAAGTTTGCCGATCGCGCGCGCAAGTTCCCCGGCTTGATCTCGGGCCCGACCATCGATTGGTTCCTCACGTGGCCCGAAGACGCACTCATTGCTGTCTCGAAAGGCTTTGTCCTCGACTACCCAATGGAGTGCGACGACGTGACGCGCCTCGCCTTGATGACGCACATGGGCATGGTCCACCGCATCGTCACCGACCTCTGTGACGAGTACTTTCAAAAGATGCGCCGGCGCGTGTACCAAACACCCAAGTCCTACTTGAGCTTCATCGAGTCGTACAAGAAGATGTACAGTATCAAGATTGAAGAGATCAAAGTGAAAGAGCAGCGCGTGAACCTGGGGCTCAAGAAGCTCATTCAAGGCGCCGAAGACGTCAAAGCCATGTCGATCGTACTCGCCGACGAGCAAATCAAGCTCCAAAAAGCGACAGAAGAGACGAACGCGATGCTCCAGTCGCTCCAAGTGTCGTCGGCCGAGGCGTACAAGGAAGGCGAGCAGGTCGCAGCCATCAAAGCCAAGTGCGAAGAAGACGCCGTGCGCATTGGCGCTGAAAAAGCGGCTTGCGAGACCGACTTGGCCAAAGCCAAGCCGTTTGTCGAGGAAGCCGAGACGGCCATCGACTCGATCAAGCCCGCGCACATTGGTGAAATCAAGAAGCTCGCCAAGCCCGCCGATATCATCCGTCTCGTGTTCGACGGCGTCCTCATTCTCTTTCAAAGTCAACTCAACACTGTCAAACAAGCCAAACTCAACGTCGCCAAGCAAGACATTGACTTTATCGAGACGTCGTTCTCGCCCTTTGCGCAGCAAGTGATGGGCGACAGCAACTTTCTCAAAAACGTCCAAACGTTTGGCGCTGTCGGGAAGGACATGATCAACGAAGAGACCATCGAGCTCCTCTGTCCGTACATGGAGCTCGAGGGGTTCTTACCGGCGGTCGCCAAGAACGCGTCGCTTGCAGCTGAAGGGCTCTGTACGTGGGTGCGCGCGATGAAGTTTTACCACGAAGCGTCCAAGGTCGTGAAGCCCAAGCTCGAAGCGCTCATGATTGCGGAAGGCCAAATGGAGGCCGCCAACAAGGCGCTCGCCGCTGCCGAGCTCCGCTTGCTCAAGTGCAAGGAGCGGCTCACGGAGCTCCAGCAGATGTTCGAGTCGCAAATGGCCGAGAAGAAGCGCATCGAGGACGGCGCCAACGCCCTCGCGCGCAAGATGCAGCAAGCGTCCGACTTGATCAACGGTCTTGCGGGCGAGCGTGTGCGCTGGACCGACGACTCGAACAACTTTGCCGATCTCAAGCGGCGCATGGTCGGCGACTGCGCGGTGGCCTGTGCCTTCGTCTCCTACTGCGGTCCGTTCAACCAAGACTTCCGGCACTACATGGTCATGAACAAGTTCATTCCGGACTGCGAGATCCGCAGCGTGCCCGTGACGTCGGACCTCGACATCATCACGTTCCTTGTCGACATTGGCACGATCGGCGACTGGAACATTCAGGGACTCCCGACCGACTCGCTCTCGATCCAGAACGGTATCATGGTCACGCGCTCGTCGCGCTATCCGCTGCTCGTGGATCCGCAAGGCCAAGCGCTGTCGTGGATCAAGAACCGCGAGGCGCTGCGCATGCCCAGCTACGGCTCGACGGCGCTCAACCATCCAAAGCTAAAGGACCAGCTCGAGTATTGCATGGGCGAAGGCCGTGCGCTCGTCATTACGGGCGTCGAAGAAGACATTGACCCAATGCTGGACCCAGTCTTGGAGCGCCAGATCATCGTCAAGGGCCGAAGCCTCTCGATCAACGTCTCGGACAAGAACATGGAGTTCAACCCGGCGTTCTCCATGTACTTTATCACTCGCTTGCCCAACCCGCATTTTGGACCAGAGCTCCAAGCCAAGACAACCGTGATCGACTTTACTGTCACGATCAAGGGTCTCGAAGAGCAGCTTTTGGGGCGTGTCATTGGGAAGGAGCAAAAGGCCCTCGAGGAGCAGCTCGCCCAAGTGCTCGAAGACGTCAACCTCAACACCAAGTCGCTCCTCGCCCTCGATGCGTCGCTCTTGGAGCGTCTCACGTCCAACACGGGCAACCTGCTCGAGGACGAAGAGCTCATCGGAGTCCTAGCCAACACCAAGGAAAAAGCCGCTGAAGTCAAAGACAAGCTCATTGCGGCCGCCGATACGCGCAAAAGCATCAACGAGAAGCGCGAGCAGTTCCGGCCCGTGGCGACGCGCGGCTCGGTCTTGTACTTTTCCGTCGTGGAAATGTCGCTCGTCAACTGCATGTACCAGACGTCGCTCAACCAGTTCTTGGCGCTCTTCATGAAGTCGATGGACGTGGCCGACAAGGCCGCGCTCGCCTCCAAGCGCGTTGCCAACATCATCGAGACCATGACGTACATCAGCTACCGCTACATCAACCGCGGCTTGTACGAATGCGACAAGCTCACGTTCATTCTGCTCTTGACGATGAAGATTCTCGTGACCGACGGGCTCTTGACGCGCGAGGAGGTGACGCTGCTCATTCGCGGTGGCGCGGCCCTCGACATCAACACGGTCCGTCGCAAGCCCTTCTCGTGGATCTCGAACGAAGCGTGGCTCAACATCATTGAGCTCTCGCAGTCGTGCAAGTTTTACACGTCGCTGCCCCACGATATGACCTCGAACGAGGCCATGTGGCGTCGGTGGTACGAGGACAACGAGCCAGAGAACACAATGATCCCGGATTACGAAAATCGCATTGCTGAAAACGAGTCGGTGGGGCCGTACTTGAAGCTGCTCCTCGTGCGCGCGCTGCGGATGGACCGGACGATCCTTTGCACCAAGGAGTTCATTCGCAACACGGCGCAGATGGGGCCGCGCTATGTCGAGCCGGTCACCGACACGATCGAGAGCATCTTTGCCGAGATGAAGGCCGACACGCCAGTCATCTTTCTCCTCTCGATCGGCGCCGACCCCACCGAGAGCATCGAGCAGCTCGCACGCAAGCGCAAGTTCCCGTCGCCCGCGGTCGTGTCCATGGGCGAAGGCCAGGAGCCCGTCGCTTTGAAAGCGATCAACGCCGGCGTCGTCAACGGCACGTGGGTGCTGCTTCAAAACTGCGAACTCGGCCTCGAGCTCATGGAGCAAATGGAAGACGTCATCTTCAAGCTCTCCGAGACGATGGACGCCAACTTTCGGCTCTTCTTGACCGCGCTTCCGAGCGAGCAGTTCCCGCTCGGACTACTGCAAATGTCGACCAAGGTGACCAACGAGCCGCCGCAGGGCTTGCACGCGGGCATTCTCCGGTCGTTTACCGTCATGGTCGACCAAGAAAAGCTCGAGCGCGTCGAGACGGTCCAGTGGCGCCAACTGCTCTTTGACTTGTGTTTTTTGCATTCGGTCGTGATTGAGCGCAAGAAGTTTGGGCCGCTTGGGTGGTGCATCCCATACGAATACAACAACGGCGACCTCTCGGCGTGCACGATCTTCTTGGAGAAGCATTTGTACAACGGGCCGATCTCGTGGCCGACGCTGCAGTACATGGTCTCCGAGGTGCAGTATGGCGGCAAGATCACCGACAACTTGGACCGGCGCATGTTCAACTACTACTGCGAGTGGTGCATCCAGCCCGAAGCGTGCTCGCCCAGCTTTAGTTACAACCCGGGCGAGCCGATCTTGCGGATTCCGAACGACTTCAACTACCGGATCCCGGTCGCCGAGAACATTGACGACTACCGCAACTTTTGCCACAGCCTCCCGGACGTCGACTCGCCCGAGATCTTTGGGCTCCACCCGAACGCCGACTTGACGTACCGCGTGAAGGAAGTCAACCTGCTCTTGGGTACGCTTGGCGAGACGCAGCCGAAAGGCGGTGGCGGGTCCTCTGGCGTCTCGCGCGAAGACGTGGTTTGTGAAAAAGCCAAGGAGCTCGCCGACCGTCTCCCCGAAGACTACATTGAAGACGATTATAAGGCCAAGATCCAGCGCCTCGGCGGCCTCACGATCCCGCTCAACATCTTCTTGTACCAAGAGATTCAGCGTCTCCAGCGCGTCATCTCCAAGGTGCGCACGATGCTCTCGCAGCTGCAAATGGCGATTCGCGGTGAAGTCGTCATGACCGAGGAGCTCAGCTGGACGCTCAACGCGATCTTTGACGCCAAGGTGCCGCCGTCCTGGCTGCGCACGTCGGTCGGTGACGAGTTCTCTTGGATTCTGCCAACCCTTGGGCTTTGGTTTTCATCGCTCCTCTCGCGCGACGAGCAGAGCCGGAATTGGCTCAACACGCGCCGCCCCAACTGCTTTTGGCTCACGGGCTTCTTCAACCCGCAAGGCATGCTCACGGCGATGAAGCAAGAGGTGACGCGCAAGCACTCCAAGACCGATAAGTGGGCGCTGGATGACGTCGTCTACCACACCGAAGTCACGACCTTTGAGCGCGCCGAGCAGGTGCGGCAGCCGCCCGCGGAGGGTATCCTTATCTACGGTCTCTTCCTCGACGGCGCGACGTGGAGCAAGCAGGACGGCACGCTCGTCGAGTCGGAGCCCAAGAAGCTCTTTACGTCGCTGCCGGTGCTGCACGTCAATAGCATGTCGAAAGAGCTCGAAAACAAGTCGCGCAAGGAGCTCTACGGCTCGATTGGACCGTTCGAGTGCCCATGCTACAAGTACCCGATGCGAACAGACCGGTACATCATCTTTATGGTCACGATGAAGTGCCCTTCGAACCGGCCGCCACGTCATTGGGGCCTCCGCGGTGTCGCGCTCCTCTGCAACACCGAGTAGTTGTAACCTCATTTGTATATATAAACTGCATGCGCTGGAGCTCACTTCAATTGGTTGGAGCTCACTCTAGGTGGTCAGAGCGCACCTCAGGTGGTCGGAGCTCACTCTCAAAGCTCTCGCTGGCGAGCACACCACGTCACGGACCTGCGAGAGTCCTTGCCTGGCAACAACAGCATCTTGATTGAACTCGACTTGCATATATCCAATGTCGGACGTCGCCGAGGACATGAAAGGGTAGTGTAGTATATCAGGGTATATGGTCAAGTTGTCCTCTGATTCAACGGGACGCGTATGGATGACGACTGAACGAGCTAGAGATTGGTGTCCTTGTTGGAGATGTTGTCTTTAGCTCGAAGGCAAACACGGTGGACAGAAGAATGGCATGGTAGATTACTCGAGGACGATGACGATGACGGCTAATAAATTACTCCTACGAGCTCGAAAAGTGCTCCGTGAATGGGTTGTGGAAGTCCAGGACCCCGTTCTCGACCGAGCTAAAGCTGTTGCCGGACGACGGCTGCATGCTCAGCTTCATCTCGAGCTCCGCGAGGCGCGTCATGGTTTGTGTCAGAAGCAACATGGCTTCGTTGTGCTGCTTCTCTTGTTCAAACACGCGCAGCTCGAGCGACGCGTTCCGGGCTTCCAAAAGCCGCACTTGGAGCGAGAGCGCCGAGACGTCCGACGGTTCTTGCTCGCTGCCGGTACAGCTGGCCGTGTCGCTGCCACTCCCGCGTGCGCCAATGATGCGCCGCATCAGAATGTCCTTGTCCATCGCTTCCATCTCGCCACGGGAGCTGGCGCTGCGACGCCGCATGGACGGTGGCGGCGTCGGCGCCTCGGACGAGTAGTTGCGCGGCTTGGGCGGAGTCGAAGCGGCTTCTGGTGACGAGAGAAAGGTGCTACTGCGCTGGGTTTGGAGCCGGCGCTCGGGCGTCGGCTCGGCCTGCGGCTGGTCCTTCCCGACGCAGTCGGCGCAGAGGACCGCCTTGCTCGACTCGGACCCGAAGCGGCGACCCGCAATGTGGTGCTTGCAGACGCAGACGTGGCAGCTGCAGCACACATACTTTTTGCGGAAGACCGAGAAGGACTTGTGGCACACGTGGCAGCCGCCGCTGCTGTGGCGAGCGGACGACGCCGACGACGCCGACGACGTGCGCTTGGTCACGTCGGCGAGTTCGTTGGACGAGGATTCTTCCTCGACTTCTTCGATGCCCATGGGACTGCTCTCGCAGCTGTGCTTGTGGTCCAGCACGATCGAGTTGAAGAGCTGGCTATCGCGTAAGCTGTCGCGCATGAGCTGCGACTGGCGAAGGAGGTCCCGCTTCGTCTCTTCGTACTGCGCCGCGTCGTCGTCATCGTCTTCGACGTCGGGGTGCGTCCAGCGGTACTGCTCCTCGGCCTTTTGAAGGACGCCAAGCGACTCTTGGTCGAGGCCGCTCATCGTGGCCATCGCGAGCGGGCGAAGGCCATCGGGCAGCTTGGTCCAGATCGAGTCGGGCGACGCAGCGCATAGAATCGACAGCGCGGATGGGCCGACGTTCGAGCGAATTGCGACGTGCAGCGGCAGCATCTGCGCGTCGTTCTTGGCCATGGCGGCGTCCGGGTACGCTTCAATGAGCGCGAGGAGGACGTTGATGGGCACATCGTTCTCGGTGCACGCCCAGTGCAGCGGCAGCATGCCATAGTGGTCGCGCTGCTGGGCGATCGCGGGCTTGGCCAGGAGGCACGTGAGCAGCTGCGCCCAGTCGCCTTCCTCGGCGAGGCGGATCCCTTCCTTGGACGCGTTCTTCTTGGCCATCACCTCTGCAGACGCTTCGTCGAGGCCAGCAGCAAACTGCGCTCACGTGGGCACGAAGGCAAATGCAGCAGGTAGCGTGCTTCTCGCAGCTGTTTCAGCCCGCAGGTATACAATGAAATTTAATGCCACCTTTTTATTCTCCATACAAAGACACTATATACTTGGAATAAAAAAACACCGCGGCTGCCGTCCGTATCCGGATAATCGCTGGCGTCGCTGAGGTGGCAGCGTAACTACCTTAAGAAGTAATGCGCGCCCTCTGCCGATCCTGTCACTGCTGACCACATGCCACCCGCGCCGATCATGCAATAAGATCTCGCAGCCGGCTCGACCAAGATGGGCGGTTGGTTGGCGCTTTGAAGCGTCCTGCAAGACAAGAAGGCTGTGTATTACGAAGGCTCCAGGCGTCGATCGTGGTGCTGATGAGAGAGAGTCGCTGACGTGTCGCGGCTGGCGCCACTGCCCGAAATACGGTACGCTTCGAGTGGTTGTTGCAAAAATACCGCCCTCGCCTGAGGAGGGTCGCGCTACGGGCATGTGACAAGCGGGACCAGATCTAAGTGGACTGTTATAAGCGCTCGGTGTCGAGTGTCTGCACGGCGGTCCCTTCTTACGACGAAGGCCGCGTGGTTTCGAGGAAGACTTTGCATCCCACTCTGCCACGAGATTGGACAGGTCGAGTAAGCGACGTCGACGACGGTGTAGCACAAGGGATGTCGACGCCATCGACGATGGCGTGTTGTTCGAGAGCCATCGGTCCAGTGGCGTCATCCACTACGTCGGCTTCTTTATGCCTCGACGAGCTTCAGGACTCATCTCGATGCAAAATGAAGCGTCATGGGCCCTTTATGATGGTTGGGTAGATGCTAGTGTATGGCGGATTGAAGCCGCGGCTTCAACAAGTCGACGCGTTGACGGCAAGGCGAGGATGCCGCACCGAGGTGGGACTGAACTTGAATAAGCGAATTGTTTGCGTGTCAAGCTCGGCCAGTCTCCGTATCCGGACTTGGATCTGGTTGGTGGCCAAAGGACAAAACTCGGATCATTTCACATCTCGAGCATGGGCAAGGTTCGCCGCACCAAGACGTACCGCGTGCATCAGCCGGCAGCTGTCGCCGCCACCAAGGACGATGACGCTGCGTCCGACGCCGGTGAGCCCGAGGTCGGCGAAGCGCACTTGAGCCGCGGTCAGCGCAAGCGCCAGAAGCGCCGTGACGCGTTCCTCAAGAAGATGGGCATGGTGCAGCGCACGGTGGCCGAGAAGGAAAAGGCGGCCAAGAAGGAGACGGACGGCATGTTTGGTGACCTCGAAGAGCTGCAAAAGTCGCTCTTCTCGGAGGCGCCGGCCGCCGTCAAAGTCGTCGAGGCCGCGCCAAAGACAGTCTCGCAGATGACTGGGAAGCAGAAGAAGCGCCTGGCGATGCAGGAGCTCGGCCATCTCAAGGCCGTCCAGACGCACCCGGCGTTCCAGTCCAACCCGTTTGCGGCCATTCAGATGCATTTGCAAAACACTGTCGTGCACAACAACGAGCACGCGACCAAGCCCAAGAATTAGACACCCACCCTGTACGAGCTAATATACTACACTACTACCTACTTACTACTACTACTACTACTACTACATCGACAGTATTGGATTCCCGAGCAAGGAGCTAGAGACGACTCTTCACATGACCTTCGAACGGACCTACCAGCGCAATGGACATGGCAGCTTTCGTCGCTGCTTGCGGCATGGACCAGCAAAAAGCTCGGCACCTAGCACAAGGCGCCAGGTCCAAGCGCAAGCGTCGCTCGCTCGAAGCGTACCAGTATGGCTGCTCGGGCTTTGTCGACGGTGAGTTTTCCTTCCCCAAGCCGGCCTGATTGAGACGTTGGAGAACGGTCCCGCCAAGCGCAGTCAGCGAGATGATTGGTCGAAAATCCGATGCATTTTCGGACTTGCCCAAAACCCGACGATAGAACCATGCGTCGCCCATCGCTGCCGGTGGCGGTCACGACAGCCGTCGTTGCCGGCGTCCTCGGTACCATCTACTACGTCCACGACGTGCAGGTCCGCGAGAAGAAGGTAGCGTTCCTGCCGCTTCGCATGCCAGCACCTCATCGATGGGCTAGGAGATGCGCGAAGGGGTCCTCCGCGACATTCGCCGCGACCGGCTGCGCAAGCAGCAAGAGGAGGCCGCGAAAAGCAATGCGGCGCTGTAGACACGACGATTCACTATATTGAATAGACGATCAGCCTCGCGTGCTCTCGACGTATCGGTCTTGCTCGAGCAGCTCGGCGAACCACGCCTCGGCCGACCCGTCGTCGCGCTGGAGCTGCATGCGCTTCCCAACGAGCAGCGTTTGCCGAATGTCATCGAGAAAGCTCGTCTTGCCGCAGACGTAGACGCGTCCTTGCTGTTGGTCGACGCTTTCGAGCACCATCAACATGTGGGCGCGGAGCGCGTCGCTAAGCGTCTCGAATGACGTCGCCTTGATTTCTGGCGGGCTCGCCACCACGAGCGTGAGGCCAATGTCGTCCGTCCAGCCCTCGACCTCGTTGATGTATGGCAGAAAGTCCTGGTTCTTGCAGTTGTAAAAGAGGCTGTGGTGGCCGGTCGCGGCTGGCGGACGCTACAGCCATCGCTTAGTATGAAGACTCCAGTCG
The DNA here is from genome assembly GCF_000281045.1 of Saprolegnia diclina VS20. Taxonomy (NCBI): domain Eukaryota; phylum Oomycota; class Saprolegniomycetes; order Saprolegniales; family Saprolegniaceae; genus Saprolegnia; species Saprolegnia diclina. The sequence continues at coordinate 482,941 of NW_008246096.1, read as the reverse complement.
GTGCTACGTACAAGTCGTTCGCGCAGCAGCGTCAAAATGGGCTGCAGTCCCGAGTTGGCAGCAATCAGCACCAGCGGCTGTGTTCGGTCGCCGCCGGCGAAGCGCGCCGGCAGCATCAGAGCTTGTAGCAGATACTGCGAGGCATCGACGGTCGCCATGAGACTGTGCTTGGCGGCCTTGGCGAGTCGCACGGCGCGCTCCTTCTTGGCGGCAAGTGCATTAAAGTACGCGTGGAGCGCGCCACTGTGTGTCTCCAACGAAGATATGTCGTCGGGTGTCGGCGGCACGTCGAGGTAGAGCCCGACCGTCGCTTCGTGGAACGACATGACGGTGAGGTACCGCGGCTGCATGCTCGGGATCACGTGCAAGAAGATGTCGAGTGAGAGGACGATGCTAGGGCACAGGAGCAAGAGGCCGTAGAGGCTCAGCTACGACGCATCATTAGTGAATATCGCCGCTCGTTCAACGTACCTTGGGCGACACGACGCGGGCCTCAAATGCCTCCTTGTCCGAGGCCAGCACCTCAAAGAGCTCTCGCTCTGTCAAATTGACGACATATGGCGCCAACGCAGCGATCACGCACTGGGAGACCTAATGCGCATGGGTGCGATTCGAACGCAGGTTTGGCCCATGTCGTACCGTAGCGCACTCGTAATACTTGGTGAGCACGTCCAGAACCGTACATGGCGTCGGAAACGGGTGCTTGAAGGGCACGCCGGTCACCGGCACGGCTTGGATCCACTGCAACAGCTTGAAATTGAGCGTGTTGGCGAGCGCTTGGGCGGTCTCATACGTGTTTTCCATATACAGCACGAGAGTGTCGCCGGTCCGGCACGTCCATTTGTCCAAGAGCGGGTTCACCTTGAGCTCCAAATGCAGCAACGAAGCCTCGACGACGTCGCTCACGCTGCCAAAGACCAATGGCAGCGGATCGAAAAAGTGGCTGTTTTGAGCCACGAGGTTCGGGAGCTTGTTTTGCTTTTGGAGACGCATGGCAAAGTCCACGGCGTGGGGTGGCGGCACTTCGATCGTGCTAAAGCGTAGCGGCTCCAAGGCGAGCGCGTGGCGCTTGCTCGATCGCGTCGAGGTGACGGTGTCGAGCGGCGTCAAGATGCTCGCGCTCTCGCTGAGGATACGAAATAGCCGTACTTCCCAGTCGGCGTACGTCGTATCGAGGTTGTTGCTGGCGTCACCGAGCGTGCACTCGAGCAGTCGCCGGCTCCCGAGCAGCGAGAGCTTGGCGTCAATCGCGATACCAAAGAGGTTAAAGTTGTCGCCGTAGACGCTGTCGCCGCTCGCAAACACTGCGTACTGCTGGTCGGGCAAGAGGCGCGCGGCTTTCGCATCCACTTGGTGGTTGATCCAAAAATTGAAGTGCGCAGCGTTGTCGGTCGCGCCGCCGTCCATGTACGCCGAGAGGATGAAGATCACGTAGGCTTCGTTCACAAAGTCGTCCGGATCAAATTTATACAAGTCTTTCATGTCGGCCGCATACCCGACACGGCGCGCGGCGGCAACGAGCCGGTTCGCAAACGCCTCGCCGCGCCCGGTCTGCGACCCATAGTAGATGACGAGCGACGCGGGCTTGGGAGGGTCAGCCACGCTGCTGCGGGCACTCGGCGCCGGCGAGAAGCGCTCGCGCACCGAGACCTTTCGACGGGACGTGGTTGCCGGAGCGATGGAGCTTTTCGAACGCATGGACGCGCCCGACGTGAGCTTCCGCAGCGACATGGAGCCAAAGAGATTGGCAAACATCCCGCTCATGGCGCGAAATGGCGCGAGGAGCAATAAGTTGTGATTTGAAACCGATGCGTCCTAAAAAAGACGCGGGATGACCGACGGCTCTCAGCGTAGAAATACTATAAAGGGACTTTATCCTTTGCCTTCGTTTTGTCCTTCTCAGCGCTGGACGACGTTGTCACAACAGTGGGCATTGTGCTATGACAGGATGTGCCAGCTCTAAGAACTGAGATAGAAATGGCTTGTGCATCCAGCGTCCAGCGACGAGCCATCCAACACCGTGGTCTCTCTTGTTCGATGCGCCGAGCGTCGGCGACAAGGCACGAGTGCTCTCGCTTCCCGCCAAATGACGTGGCACGCCGCCAATTTGGTTTGAAATCGAACATGCCGTATCCGGCGTGACGCGTATCCGGAAAGCAGTTGGCCAACTGCTATCTATCCATCTAGTGCTCGATGGGCGGCGTCGCAGGCACGCTCTTTGTGCTATGGGTCCGCAGCGGGTTCTCGTCGGCGACGGTCGCGGCCGCGCTGACCTTCTACCCGCCGCTGCCGACGTACACGCTGGAGAAGGACGCGGCGACGGCCAAGGAGGCCTACCCGCTCTACAACGTCACGCACTTTGTGGCCGCCCACGCGCGCCTCGTTGCGGCCGCCCGCGTCTTCATGGTGCCCACGCGCCCCGGCAACGAAGTGCCATGTACGTAGCGCGCGTATATCAATTGCTGCACGGGTCATGCGCTACTAGGCTTTGTGTTTCGGTATCCCGAGGCCGAATTCACGGTCATCTTTAGCCACGGCAACGCGACAGACTGCGGCGCCATGTACTCGCGCTACATTGCGCTCTCTCGGGTGCGAAGCCTCTCTGTCAACCATCGACTGAGCTGACGCGGAGCGTAGGAGCTCGCGGTGAACGTTGTTGCATACGACTACTCGGGCTACGGCGCGGCGACGGGCCGTCCCACCGAGGCCAATACCTACACGGACATTACAGCGGTGTTCGACTTTTGCGTCACGCACCTCGGGTATCCAGCCCACAAGATCGTCTTGTACGGCCAGAGCGGTGCGTCTTCGTGTTTCTTGTCTCGTTTGTGACGTGCGTTTTGCAGTCGGCAGCGGTCCCAGCATCTACTTGGCAGCGAAAGAGCTCAAGATCCGCGGCCTCGTCGTGCACAGCGGGCTTCTCAGCGGCATGCGCGTCCTCACACCGAGGTAAGGTCGCTCTGTTTTGCATGGCTTCATGGCTGGTGAGCAGCCGCGCGCTCGGATGCCTCGATACGTTTCCCAACATTGACCGCATCAAGCGGGTGCAGTGCTCGACGCTCATCATCCACGGCGAAGACGACGTCGAGATTAGCGTCTCGCACGGGAAAGGTCTGTACGAAGCGCTGCCAGACCACTGCAAGTATGAGCCGCATTGGGTGCCGCACCGCGGCCACAACGACATTGGCGAGACCCGGGAATGCCGTGCCGAGTATATTGCCCACCTCCAGAAGTACCTCCAGCACCTGCACGCGCAGCCATAAGAATCCCCATCGCCGCCGAGTGTTATAACGCATACTATTATAAGCTACGAGCCAGTTTCCTTGAAGCCAAGAGCCTTTGCAGCTGCGGGGCGCGGCTCCTTGCCCGGAAGAGTTGGAGGTCTTGCGTTGAAGAAGATCTCACGCCGCCTTTCTAAAACGAACCAATCAGCATCGCTCCCCAAATACATTATGGCCAATCACAGCACGTCACTTCGCGAGCGGATGTCAGACTCTTCGATCCAATTTGCGATCCTGCAGCGCTGACGACGAAGATCTGAGGATGCTGCATGCGTATGCGCCCATGACCGACATGCCCGGCGACTCGCACCTTGGTAGCCCTATATGTGCATGCCCAACGAAGCTTATGAAGAAGTAGATCGCGAGGTCCAGCCGCGCTGGCGGCTCGCGTTTGGTGCGCTCTGCCTCGTCGTCGTGGCGATGGTCGCCACCGTCCAGGACCGGCTCGCGTTCTCCGTTGACGAGGTCAAGATGAGTCTCTCGTACGACGTGGTGGTACAGCCAGCCACGGCGACTGTCCCGCGCGCGGTGCTCTCGGTGCCAAGCGCAAACGGCGGCGGCTTGGCCATCAAGATCCTTCAAGTACCCGATATGCACTACATTGGCCGACCCGACTACCATTGCCGGGACCCGCCGCACGAGCCATGTTCGGAAAGCAACATGACGGCCTTCATTGGCGAGCTCATTGACGCCGAGAAGCCGCACCTCGTCATCTTTACAGGCGACCAAATCGAAGCCCTTGCCGTCAAGCGCGTACGACCTTCGATAGGTCATGATGTGTCTTCTCATGCAACATAGACGGCGGACGAGGCCAAGAAGGCCATCGACACGTACGTGGACGCCGCCATCTCGCGTCGCCTGCCGTGGTCCATGGTGTTTGGCAACCACGACGAAGGCGTACGCCACTCGCGTTGCTAGTCGTCTCGTCATGGCGACGCTGCGTAGGCGTCCTTCTCGCGCAAGGCCATGATCGAGTACATCATGGCCAAACCGCACGCGCTTTCAATGGCGGGACCGGACGACGTGGGCGGCGTCGGCAACTACCAGATCGTGGCCATCAATGCCGCGACCAAAAAGATCGATTTGGCGCTCTACTTTCTCGATACGGGCGTCTCGGGTGCCATTTCCGCCGGCCAAAAGTCGCTTTTGCGCAACATGTCGGCCGACATTGCCGCCGACAACGCGCCAGGTCTTTTGTTTTACCACATTCCGTCGCCCGACTACGTCCTGCACGCGGGCGAGGTTGTGCCCCACGGCCACCAAGGCGAGGGCGTCTCGCATGGTCCTCCGTCTGGCCTCCTCGAGACGCTGGTGGCAAGTACGAAGCCGCATCCACGGATGTTGATGGCGTGGATGACGCATATTGCATGTGGTAGTGGGCGATGTCAAGGCAACGTTTGTGGGCCATGACCATCTCAACGACTACTGCGTTGCTCGTCAAGGCATTCAGCATTGCTACGGCGGTTGTGTCGGCTACGGTATTGAGTGCAGCGCTCGTTTCCGTTGGGCCTGATCGACGGCTAGGGGAGGCGTATGGCTCACGAGGCCTTCTTCGTCGGGCGCGCGTGATCGAGTTCACCATGAACGAGACGACGGAGCGTATCACAACATGGCTCCATGCGGCTGGCGGTGCGATCTCCAAGGACAAGTACTTGTTGTACGAGCGCCATTTCTAATTCTCTTGCAAAAGACATATTGGGTCTTGTTCAAGGGTTAAGGCTCGTCGCAGCTGGATCGCGCGTCCGAGTGCCATGGCGATGAGAGAGAAGATATTGTGTTAGGCTCCGAGTACAAAGCAAGCTATTTGGGCGCTCGCTTTGTAAAGACAAAGAGACGCTCGTAGCCTTTCTTGGAGAAGGACGGGAGACCCATCGACTGCTGCAGCACCCAGTCCCGCTCGAGCACGTCAAAGAAGGCGTCGTCGCCATTGGCGCCGCCCCGGCCTTCGCCCACGTAGATAAACACGGTGTTCTCGTCGCTGCTCTTGGTGTACGCCTCGACGCACCGCCGCGCCATGGGCCCCGGGTCCGGAAACACAATGAGGAGCGCGCGGCCGGCAAGCTTGGGTGCCAGCGCCGAAGTGAAGATGCTGGCGTCGCCCTTCATGACGTCGGCGGCGCAAAACTCCATGTTGAGCGTCGTGTTGCGGAAGAACGCGGGGTTCAACGGCAGCGCGGCCATGTTGTCAAAAGCGAGGACGTCGAGGCCTCTCCCGGCGCGGAGCTGCTTGGCCCACTGGCCATTGCCGGCCCCGAGCTCGAGGATGCCGCGCGTGTGACGCGCCGCCGTCGCGATCGCATCTAGCGCTGCATCCGTGTACATGACGCAGCCATACTTTTCCAAGTGCGCCTGGCGGGCCTCGGGCGTAACGCCGTCGCCGTACGCAATCACCGTGATTCGCGCACGGAGCGCATTCATCTTCGCCACGTCGTTGGCCTTGGCGGCGGCGATCGCTTCGTTGGTCAAGGCGCGGAGGGCGACCTCGTCGTCCGCACGCTTTTTCAAACCGTCTTGCAGCGTCGGCCACGACATCAAGCCAACTTGGTCGCTGGATGGCCCGTACTTTGCAAAGTGGGCATCGTCGGCGCTGGGCCAGTAGTAACTCCAGAGACCCGAGAAAGATGGTAGCCAGCCCGACGCCTTGGGCGCGGCCACGTGGACTGCAATATCTTTTTTGTCGACAAACTTGGGCAAGGGCGCAGGCTCGCACACAGACTGCGACGTCTGCAGCGTGAGGAGCGCAGCCGCGCCGAGCGCTCGACCTCGAAGGTGCTGCATGAAAATGCAAGAGTTTTAACCAATCGCTGCCCGGCCTCGAAATCTTGTAGCTGACCAATTGTAATGCCTTATTACAGTGTAATTTATCCAATTACACATAGCGATGGGCTATTCGAGAAACCGAGGCAATGGTGGCCACCACGCATTCCTCGAGCTAGAACACTAAAGCGCGTGCACTTGGTGCTTCAGCATCGCGACTACACTATTGAGGAGCCGTGGATTTTGCGGTGGAAAGCTCCAAGGAGCCCCAATCTTCCTTTTTTCATTAGACCAATGGTATCAGCAGAATACAATCTTTTTATCCAATCAAGGTGCCAAAAGCAGGTCACACGAGGACCAGCTGGTCGACCTTGCACTTGATGCCACACCATCGAGGTCGTTTAGTCACTCGACTAGCACCGGTTTTGGCTGCGTGCAGCGCTACTGCTGGCGACGGAGCTGCTTGAGGAAATACATGCTCTAGCTGTCCGTTGACCACGATGGTTTTCACTGCAAGATCCCATTTGATGTGCCGAGGCAATTCGCCGCACATGATTGGTTGAAATCAAAAAGATATCCGGTCTTTACTACCAATCCACGAGCGCCATTTCCAGATTTGCGGTGCAAACCCGTGGACTTAAACGATGCTGCGCAACAAGGTGACGGTATGACGAGGACTACGGGCGACGCCGATCGACCTCATGGCGACGATGCATGTAGCTCGCCATGGAAGCTTCTAAGCTGCGAGACATGGCGGTCGAGCCCGAGCAGCACACGCGTAGGCGGCGACGTGAGGCTGCTGCTCATGGTCGTCGGTCGTAGAGCTGGCGCCGCTCGTGAGCAAGTTTGAGCGCAAAACGCGGTACATGGTCAAAGACGAGCACACGCGCATTCGCATCAATCGGTACGAATGGCCTCATCGCCATGGACACCTCCCGAGCATCTTCGTCTTAGCTTCTTGGACAATGGCCCGGCGGGGCTCATCTTGGACGTGCTGCAGTCGATCGTGTCGATCACGTTTGCCACTACTTACGTCATCCACTCGTACAGCGCCGAGCCTGGAGTACGCATACCTGTCGACATATGCATGTAAGCTTGTCCCTTAGCTACCGCCCGTGCTCCGGAACATTGAGCTCGGGTGCGCGCTCTTCTTCCTCACCGACTTTCTCTTCCGTGGCATCCTCCTCGCCGAGGTGTGGAAGCACATCTTTCGCTGGAACACGCTCATCAACCTCGTTGTGATTCTGCCCGTCTTCCCCGGGGCCATGTTCGTAGCGACCCAGTACGTTATGTGTATATTGCTCGTGCATATCATGTGCAAACAGTACGTTCTGGCATGGCACGGGCTACTACCGGCTCGTGTACCCGATCCGCTTCCTCAAGTGCTCCATGGAGGTCATCTTCATTTTGCATCGTCATCGAAATGCCAAGTTGTCTGTAGATTCGCGCGGTGCTCAACCGCTGCCGCGCCTACATGTCGCCCGTCATGCTCTTTGGCCTCGTCGCGTACTTCAAATTCCTCTCCGTCATCTTTGTCGCGGCCGGCGTCATCCAGGTTAGAGACGACACTTTGTCCAAACCGAGTGCCATAACGTCAACGTTCGCTAGATCACCGAGACGTCGATCGACTCGGACACGGACGCGACCGACGACGGCGACTGGACGTTCTTCAACTCGCTCTTCAAGTCGATTTTGACGTTCGTGTACGTCGACTACCCGCCGGCCGAGAACCCGATCTCGAAGCTCATTGTCGGCACGCTCCTCGTCTTCCTCTTGATCATCATCCCGTACGAGCTCTCGAAGCTCTTTGATATCAACTCGCTCTACTCGTCGTACGAGCACGACAGCTACCGGCCGTCGAAGCGCTCCAAGCACATTGTCATCTGCGGCGACCTCACGCCCCAGCGCATCGAGCAGTGCTTCTGGGAGATCTTCCACGACGACCACGACCTCGTCGACATCCGCGTCGTCGCTATGTGTGACGAGCCGCCGCCGTCGTCCATGGTCGGCTTGTCTTCTCCAAGATCACATGATTGCTTACATGTCATTAGGTGGCGCTGCTCATGGACCCGTTCTTTGCCAAGCGGGCCGTGTACATCCAAGGCTCGGTCTTGGACTCGGACGCAGCAATGCGCGCGGCGTGCGACTCGGCGGCCGCGATCTTTGTGCTTACGCGCAAGACGGGCCACGAAGACCTCAACAGCTCGGACCACCGCACCATCATGCGGGCCATCGAAGTGCAGCAGATCTCGCCAAGTGCGAGTATTTACACGCAAATTCACTTGTCGGCCAACCGCCACCTCCTTGAAGCGTCCGGCATCGACAACGTGCTCTGTCTCAGCGAGGTCATGCACGCCCTCTTGGCACAAAACTGCTTTTGCCCGGGCTTTTCAACGCTCATGTTCAACCTCACCGCGGCGCTCAGGTCCGTCCTCGTATTTGACGCCAACATGGTGTTCTTATGCGACATGTAGCGACGTCAAGGTCGACCACACGTGGGAGTCGCGCTTCCTTCACGGCGCGAGCCACGAGCTGTACTCGGTCACGTTGCCACCTGCGAGCGTCTGTGCCTTCGACAAAGGATATGTCGTTCTGATGTACGGCTTGGAGTAGGTCATTTACGGTCTCTCATTTGCCGAGGTTGCGGTCCTCGTCCACGCACAGTGCCAGAGTGCGATTCTCCTTGCCGTGCTCGTCACGTCGCCCGAGTACAACCCCAACGACGAGAACGACAGCAACTCGTGCATCATTCTCAACCCTGGCAACACGTACACGTGCGTCGGCGGCGAGACAGCGTACTCCATAGCTCTTTCCCGCCATTTTACGATACATTTTGGATCACATAGGTATGTGATCGCACGGGACCGCAAGCAAGCCGAGCGCGTGAGCCGCATGCAAAAGGACAGCTACAACGGGTCGTCGAGTGCGAGCGACCTCGGCGGGCCCAAGACGTCGCTGCAGACGCAGGCCGCGGCCGAGAAGCTCGTGCTGTCGCCGACGACGGCCGTCGCGGGCATGACCAAAGAGAAAGCGAAGCTCCTCTTCACGCCATCGCTGCCCAAGCGACACAACGCAGGCCCAAAGAAGAAGCGCACGGCCCGCACCATCATGTGGGCAGCGTCCAAACTCGCAGAGTCGAGCGAGCGCAAGCACAAGAAGGTCGAAGAGTTCATCGTGGACGACGTCAACAAACTCAAGTTTACGCTCAAGCCCGTCGTTGTCGTCTCGCTCGCGTCTGTGTTTCCCGAAAACCTCGAATTTTTCATTGCGCCTTTGCGCGCGCCGACCGTCAAGTACGTGTTGTATCAATGTATCAATGTATCGGTAATATCGTGTCGTCTTGTAGGGACCACCATCCGATCGTGTTGCTGTCGCCGGCACCGCCGACCGACGAGACATTTGCGCCCCTCAAAGGCTTTGTGGACGTGTTTGTGGTCGTCGGAGAACCGACGCGCCTCGGTGTTCTCAAGCGCGCGGGCATTGAGATGGCGTTCAAGGTCGTCATTCTCTGCAGTGAGGAGGACTTTGGCACCGCTTCGAACCAGCTCTTGGCCGATGCGGTACGCTCCGCCAATGTCCACTAGCGTCTCTATACACAAGTAGACATCCATTGCGGTGCATAAGAGCATCACATCGATGCTGGGTCCGCGCAAAGCGCCCATGGTCGTCACAAAGCTCGTGAACCGGTCCAAACCCTCTCTTTCGATTCATGCTAAACGTGACGTTTATAGGTCTAACGTCAACTTCATTTCGCACAACCTCAAGCAGTCGGGGTGGTTTGACCAGCAAAAACACACGGCCACGCTCACGTACATCGAATTTGAGCTCAAAAGACGAGTAGCACAATGGCGTATGGATATAGGGACACGGTGAAGTTCCTGTGCTCGCCGTCGTTTGCGTCGGGCTTGACGTACTCGACCGAGCTCTGCGACAATTTGATCGTCAACCACTTTTTCAACCCGATGATCCAAGACATTGTGCGCGAACTCGTCTTCTCGCCGCTCCGTGGGGTATACGCTTCGAACCCTTGTCCCGTGCCTTATTCATTCGATTTATGGATGGCTAGAGCAAGTTGTTTCCGGGAAAAAGCAAATTTTCGGCTTTTGAGCGCAACTTGGCGTCGACGGGCTTGCAGCGCTCGTCGCTCTTTACGTGCGAGCTCCCACTCGACTTTGTCGGGAAGAGCTTTGCCTACTGCTTCGAGTACCTGCTGACGTCGGACGCGATTCTGACGCTCGGTGTCTACCGGTGCCTCCCGCTCGACATGATCCCGACCGTCGGCGCCATGGCGTCCCCGCCCACGTCGCCCATCAAGTCGAAAGCCCGGATTGAGCGGAGCGAAATGGACCGCGCCGTGCCGTTTGGGTTCGTGTACCTCAACCCGCTTCCGCACGAGATCATGACTGGCAACGACCTCCTTTACGTCCTTAGCCACAAGCAGCCGTGCTGGGCGTAATGCACGGCAACGACTTGAGAATCACCAAGTAAAGTCCAAGTGTCTTAAATAAAGGGGTCAAAAGGGGATAAATAAGCGAGTCAAAACGCTCGGTGGACCCATGCTTGGTGAACCATGGGGGCCCACACCTGCGGCTTGGCGACGGTCGCCGAGAGCACGCTCATCCAGCGCGGTTGCCGAGACAGGACCCGCCGGTAGCTGAGCCACATGAGCAGCATGAGCATGCCCGTGGCCGACGTTGTCGGTGCGGCAGGCGCTGGCACGGATATGATTTCGATCGGCAATGCTGCCTTTGTCGCTTTTACATCCCGTAGCTCCTGCTCCTTGGCTTGCACGTCGGTGCGCAGCGAGGCGACTTGGTCGTGCGCCGCTTGCAGCGCCGAGGCCAGCTCCGATGCATGGGCGCCAAGGTCGTTCACGGTGCGCTCGAGCCGCTGGATCTTCTGGTGCTGGACGTCCGACGTCATGCGCCAGACCCTCTCTTGCTGCAGCAAGTGCGCAATCTGCGCGTCCTTCTCGGCCACGTAGCTCTGCAGGGCGCGTCGCTCGTGCTGGAGCGTTTCGACCGAGGCCTTTAGACGGCGTCGCACCGCATCGAGCGCAGCGGCTTCGTCCTGAGCGTGGCAAAGGGCATCCAGAGCATCCGCACGCTCAGCAGCAAGCTGTTGCACTGAATTCTGGAGGCTGTGGCATGTGGCTTGGAGCCTGCCGTGGCGGCCATCGACGTCTCGCTTGGCCGCGACGAGGCCGTCGACTTGAGCCTCGAATGCTTGGCAGCGCAGAATAAGGGCTTGTTTTTCGTCACGGAGGTCGCGAACGAGCATATCGTAGTTCGCGACAAGGGCCATCGACTGTGTGTGCTTTTCGTGGAGCTCGTCGAGGTCGCCTTCGAGCTCAAAGTACTTTTGGGCGAGGAGTGCGCCATTGATTGCAGCCATCTCGAGCAGCGTCTGGGCCTCGTCGTCGACCTCGGGTCCGGTCTTGGGCGTCTCGAGGTACACATACTGGTTGTCGTTCATCGAGGTAATGCTGGAGTAAGACGAGGACGGAGTGTGCGAATTTTGGCTCTGGCAACGCCACAACCGCAATGTTTTTGTTCCGAACGCGGAAAAACACACTATTTCGCTTATTTTAGGCATTTTTACGCCACCACCTAGGTAATAGTGTAGGTTGCAGTTTACTTTCGGCATCCCACGGCCATGACGATCGCGATGCATGCCAGTGTGAGCCAATCGCAAGGCGCCAATCGAGCAATGAATCTGCAAAAAGAAATATCCCAGCTACTGCGACCATGGACAGAGAACGTGGTCGTGCAGGTAGCCACGGGCGGCAAGAGGCGCGGATCATGCCCAGCGCCCTCCTTTGCTTCCTCACGTCGCTCCTGTCGAGGTAAACGTCCGTGCCAAAGACACGGCTAGCGTGAAATGATATGCAGCCCCAGAGAAAAGCAAAGGGCGAAGACTGGTCCACACGACGTGCACTCCACATGCTTGCACGTACATGCTGAAAGCACCTGCGTTGCTCTGCGCCAGGTGCAGAACCCAAGATCTTAGTCCAATCCCATATCGTTCTCAGGGCGGAAGGTCACGACGCGTGCCACCGTCACGGGGCGACGACCGCATCGTCGATGTGAGAGTTATGACGCACGACCAACAACATAGAGGCAGACACTCAATTGATTTTTGATTTCTGGATCGGTGCGGACATCCCATCCTTGATGGGAAGAAATATTTTGATGCCGAATTTAGCAAGGTGGATGACACTATTTAAAATAGCTAGAAATAGTATACATCTCATACGGCTGGCACCGCGCGATAGGAGAAGCGCGATGAGCAAGACGAGCCCGCTCGAAGAGGTCAAGCAGTCGACGCAGAACATGCTGCTCGCCGGCGCGATCGGCGGTACGTCGATCATCTCACCAAGTGTCACGAGCGACCAATGCGATGATGGTGCACGGACGTAGGCAGCGTCGGCGCAACCTGGGGCGTCTGTCTCGCGACGGTCCGGTCGCAGCCGCTTGGCTTCTACGCGGCCTCGGTTGGCGCCAACTTGGCGCTCGCATCGGCGTCGTACATGACGGTTTTTGAGATTCTAAAGCGCAACAACGGTGGGTCCACGGACAACATCTCGACGTACGTGCTGCCGGGCACGATCACGGGCGGTGCGCTCCTCGGTCTCGCAGGTCTCTCCATGGTTATCATCACCTGCATCGCGTCTCACGCACGCTGTCTTAGGACTCGGCACGCCCATGCGCGCGGTCCAAGGTAGCATTGCGGGCTCCGTCGTCGGGCTTGGGGCGTACTTTGCCGACAAGAAGTTTCAAGAGTGGCGGCTCGCCAAGTCCATCGAGCGCTACCAGGCCAAGCACGGCATTGACGCCCACGAGACGATCCTCCTCAACGGCCGCGTCGAGACGGCGTACACACCGGTGGCCGATCGACACAAGTTTGACCTCCCGGACCTCATCCCGTCATTTGTGCGCATCTCGGAGGACGAAGTCCAAGCCCGCATTGAAGCGCGCCTGGCGGAGCTGCGAGAAGCCGCCAAGACGGCACCGTAAGCGTCGTTTAATCCAGCTCTCGATACCGTGACTCTTCTCGCGCCTGCATCGGGCTTTGTGTACAGAGCGAGCTGGTGATCAAGAGGGAACCTTGAGGCATCCAGTATCAACGGTAATCACCGCAGCAATGTATTAGAGCTCGTGAATGAGTCAGCGTTCATGTTGGGTCGCTTACGCAGTCATCCAGCAAATCCAGAGCTTGCAGCGTTGTCTGGCATGCACCGCAGAGGTACCTCGCCGAGGTCGACTTCATTTGGTGCACGCGTTGCTGCTATTGGTCTATGAGCTGCGATGCTAGAAGACGGAATTCACACTGCAGAAACATACCGAGTCCGTACAAGAGGACTCGGCACATCGCAACACTATAAATCCCGCCCGGACAGAAGACGCCAATGAGAAGAGCAAGTCTTCCCAAATGACCATCAACCCGGTGACGGAGGTAGACCCGAAAGTGTATTTAAGCTCGTGCGCGCCACGTTAGAGAGTACGACGTTGCTTGACACTGCGTCAGTGCGGCATTTAAGCCTCGACTTCTTCGATGTTGCTCTTCTCCGAGACGTAGATACCATCGAGGAACTTACGGATATCCTTGTTCTTGACGAGGCACGACTGCGTGATGTTGGCGCAGTCCTGCGAGACCTTGGCGAGGTCGATGCCCGAAAGCTCGATCTGGTCCTTGACATCCGCCGAGCGGACGTAGGTGACGCCCTCCGACAAGGTGACCTTGCGGACGCGCTTCTCACCCAAAAAGTTGCGGATCTCGACCGTGTTGTTCTCGAACGTGACGTTGATGGGGAAATGGGCATACACGAAGCGCATCTTGTACTTGAAGCCGACGGTGACACCCGTGATCATGTTCTCGATGTGCGAGCAGACCGTGCGCACGCAAGCGAGCTGCTTGCGGTTGCCGAACCACAAGTCGACACGGAGCGTCGTCTTGTTGATGCGGCGCATGTCGAGCGTGACGTGCGAGAAGTCGCGCGAGACCGTGCCGCGCTTGCCCGTCACGGTGACCTTGCGGCCCTCGAGCGAGAACTTGACGTCTTCCGGGATGTTGACGTTACGGGTGCTAAGCAGTTGACGCATGTTCTTTCGGGACGGGTGCAGAAACCAAAATGAGAGCAGCGGTGGGATCGCGCGGCCGATGGGCGATTGACTGGCTTGCAGCAGATATGCATTATACCCAATGGCATCGACGCATGGGGCAGGTCGCGTGTTCATTGGCTAGTATATGCGACACAAGCATATTATTGACCAATCCCATGCTGGGACTGCGATAGCATCGATTGGTTGGAGAGTGCATACAAACATTCAGATAAAATCGTGTTTTCTATTGTATTACGCTGGATGCCTGGCCATTGGCCACGGGCATCGGTGCAATGTGCTGGTTTTGGCGCGCAAACCGGAGACACAGCGTTCCTCGTTGGGCCCTTGGGACTCATAGAACCTGTACTAACAGTACCTCCGCCACTGCATTCCTGCAGCTACTATGAAGGTAATATTGCTGGCTTGGCGACATTGATGGCTCGAGGGCAGACGGGTTGGAGTCGTTTTGGCTTGCGCGGGTACACGACGACGGTCGTTTGAGATCAAAGCCTCATCATAGAAGTCCGCAACGAGTACTAGTAGTGTCGTACTATTGCTCACGAGTGCATGAATTCCCTCGTGTGCAGTTAAGCACTAACATGGATGTACGGTAGTGTTACTGCAGTAGTGCGATGTACAAACGCGTCCCCCGACGCCGTGGAAGCGTCACCGAACCCTCGGCATTCCACAGCACGAGTACCAAAGCCTGTCTACAACCTCGTGCATCGCTCGGCAAGTGGTACGGATCTCCGTACGCAGCCAAAGACCTGACGTGCTGGTGTCAACTCGTATGCATTCAGGCATTGCGGTAGGAAGTATGTGTATGCAGTCTTTGGCTGACTTGATGTTCATGCGGACAAGTCTACCACTACATGCGCGTTGCGTGCTTTCGAGTTTCTCGGTGCGAGCAAATGCGTTGAGCAAACTCTTGACCTCAAGACAACAACTAGTACTAGTAGCGTCGTTGGTAAGTGCGCTACAATAAGCTAGAGCCTGGTAATCTCAGGCGTTGTGCCACACTGCATTGGCCAAGAGAGACAAGAGCATGCAAAAGACGATCATTGGAGCTTTAAGTCACTGCTGTACTCGTACCAAGTACTAGTACTACGCAGCACTCAACCTCAGAAAACTGTATCGCTCTCGTATTTGGCAGCGTCGCGTGGAGTCGCTTGTACCCAATATCTTTTGTGCGCTCCATAACTCGCCCAATTACGCAAGATGTCAACAACTTTGTGCGGCGCAACCTCTCCTTGCGACTCCCAACTGGGTCACGCTCGCTATCTGCTGAGAGTGAGACCGTAGACTATTGCACGCCACTTGGCCGCTGCACTGGCTCCCCTGGTATCTCGGCGAACACTAGTATCCTCCGACTCCAAACGTCGTCTCCATGGAGGAGGTCCAGAGATCGCGCCGTTTTGCCTACACGCTCCTCGTCAGTGATTGGCTGTTGAAGGGGCATCAATTGTTGGGCGCCAATTGGAGCGCGACTTTTTGGAAATGTTGGCGACCAATCACAACGTAGCCAAATATTCGGAGCCAATGAGCGCTCAGTGGAGCGATCCCGGTGGTTTCGGCGCCCTTTGGGTGGCTCGATCTTGCGTGGAGGGACAAGCTTACTTTTCGATTCGATCTGCGAAGTGCGAGCTTTGCAGTAGAACGCTCGTCGCTGCCCCAACTTCACTCGCAATCCAACTGGGCATGTTTCGTCTTCTCGCTGGTACCGCCGCCGTCACCGCTGTGGCTGCGACGGACGCCGTCTACCCCCCGCCCCAAGCCAAGGGCGGCTATGGTGGAGGCAACACTGGGTACGCTCCCCAAGGCCAAGGCGGCTACGGCGGTGGCTACAACCCCCAAGCCAAAGGTGGCTATGGTGGCGACAACTCTGGCTACGCCCCGAAAGCCAAGGGTGGCTATGGTGATGACAACGCTGGCTACGCCCCGAAAGGCAAGAGTGGCTACGGCGGTGACAACTACGCTCCGCAAGGCAAGGGCGGCTACGGCTACGGCCGCAAGGCGATCACGTTTCCGCCGGCGTACGCGATCATTGACCCCAACTACTACAACTCGATCTTCACGGGGTACCAAAACTGCGTCGCGACCAAGTGCGACGTGCTCCCGAGCGACTACAGCGCGACGGGCATCAACGACTGCATCTCGACGATCGCGGGCTACACGTCGTGCGTCACGGCGTGCGCGGCCGGCCAAGCGCTCGAAACCGTCGAGGACTTTCGGACGCTGCTCGAGAGCGTGATCGAGATCGGGAACGACCAGCTGCGCCAGGCGCGCGTGTACCTCTCGGGCCTCGGCGACCTCGACGTGATTGGCGAGCGCGTCCACATTGGCGAGTCGTGCTGCCTCCCCAACAGCTACTTTGCGTCATGGGAGCGCATCATGATCCCTGTTGCGACAAAACTCAAGAAGGCGGACGCGGATCAAGGCAACTCGTACAATCCTCGGTACCCCGCACCACCCGTCGCCAACCCGGACGACGAGACCACGCCTTACATGATGTCGGCGGCCGACTACATTAGCTTTTGCACGTCGGCGGATTCTGGCACCAAGTTTGAATGGCTCGACAAAAAAGTCATCTGCGCCGACACGACCAAGGCCACTTACTTGCAGGCGCTACAACGCAACCTCGGGCATCTGATTCTGGCGCCGTCGTGCGTCACGGATGCTCCCGATGGCGCGTGCTGCGACGACGCCCACCCGAACCCGCGCGCGACACCCTTCCGCGGCGACGTCTGTGTTGCGACCACGTACGAAGCCAACGGCAAGACCAAGACGCTGACGACGCCACTCATCAAGCCCACCGCTGTGTCGAAGAAGCAAGGCCGACGCTATGACCCGTGCCCGTGCGACGAAATTGACGAGGGTACTGGAGACAACAAGACGCCCAAGCGCATCCGCTACGACTTTGTGAGCGGCCGTGACTTGCTCTACTACACGGTGACAGGTGGTTTGCCGTCCGACTATGTAGAAGCTGGCGTAGATGGGCCCTCGACGTGCACGTACAACGTCGGGCTGGCGACACCAACGATCGACGGCTTTTTCAAGGACATTGCGCCCATCACGGTCCCCCTCTTTTTGGCCAGCGACGAGGGCGGCGAGGAGCTTGGTATCTCCATTACCGACGGCGCCATTAAGGCTGTGCGCTACTGCCCGACGGACGGTCTCCTCGAGTACTGCAACGTCGATCAGTACGCGTCGTTCCTCGAGTACCAGCTCTTTGACCACGCCAACTGCGACATTGCCGACCTCCGCACGCAGCACACGGACTACTCGTCGTCGTACCAGACGATCGCGTGCCTCTACAAGATCTTCTCGCTCAAGTGCGACTGCATGGAAGCTGTCCTCTCGTGCTACTCGGTCTCGTCGCACTACGCCTCGTCGCTCTCCAAAGTCATTGGCCAAGCCGCCTCGATCCTCTGCGGCTTTGTGCTCTGCCAGCGCCCGAACGTCTATTCGCTCTTTGGCGACGAGTACGCGATCGACCGCGCGTCGCTCATGCGCCAGCTGCTCACGTCCGCCGGCATCTTTAGCGCCGGCTCGCTCTCGCCCGCGGCCGCCGTTCTCCTCTCGTTTGGCCTTGGCATGGTTGCGCTCGTCGTTGCCAAGAAGGTTGCGGCCGCCAAGAAGGCCAAGACCGTCGACATTGATGAAGGGTACCACACACTCCTATAAAGAAGCAGCTTGCTATCGCAAGAAAGGCGTATCTTTCCGTAGTACTTTACGAAACTTGATTGTCTAAACTAAATGTGATCCCTATGAATAATACTCTCTACCTCTGCGTATGAACCCATTCTAAGACTCGTTGCTTGGACGTGTGCGAGATGGTCGTCGTTCTTCAAGTATGTGGTTGTCGCTTGCTTACCTGCACTGCATACTCGAAGTAGCTTGTAGGAGCGAGGCACTTTCAGATGCCATTAACGTCGCTGGGCTTTTCCCTCGCTTTGCGACACAGACGGCACCACATCGCATAGCGGGGAGACGCAGCTTGGGTGGCGAATACACGAGCGTATAACGAACGACCAATGCTTATGCAAACGATCAAGCCCGACTCGAGAAGCCCGTCGTGGGCTGCTGGCTTTTGACGGCCGTTGGGTCTTGCAGAGACACGCATTCGGGAGGGAGGAGGTTCGTGTCGAAAGCTACTTCGGCTTGGACAAGCGACGTGGTGTAATGCGCCGTGTCTGCGAGCATCCGATTTCTCCGGCTGCTGGACTCATCACCAGCATTGAAACGCCGGTATGGGAACACCGAATGCGCCTCGACGTCTCTCGGCAGCAGTATGCGTGCGACGCT
>NW_008246096.1:443723-463435 GCF_000281045.1 Saprolegnia diclina VS20 | reverse complement strand
TGGTGCATGGGCGGCTTTGGTCGCTGGGCCGTCGTCATCTCGCAAATGCTCGTGTGCACGATGGTCCCGATCGTCTTCTTGGTGCTTGGCGGCTCGCTCCTCACGACCATGTTCCCCGACACGTACGACGCTACGACATGGATCGTCTTTATGGGCCTCGTGCTCCTCCCGATCTGCCTCGTCCCGACGCTCAAGGAAGGTGCTGGCGCCGCCGCCGCCGGCTGCCTCGGCACGCTTCTCGCCGACGGCATTGCTCTCTACCTCCTCGTGGACAACGTGAACAAGAAAAACGATGGCCTCTCGACGCCGCCGCCGGACCTTTCGTTCAAGAGCGTCACCACGGTGTTTGGCAACTTGGCGCTTGCCTACGGCGCCGGCATCGTCATCCCGGCCCTCCAGCGTGAGCACTCGGACCCCACGCGCATGCCGCGTGTCATCCTCGTGACGATGACGTTTATTTCGTGCTGCTTCCTCGCCGTCTCGGTCACGGGTGTCTCGGTCGTCGGCTGCCAGATTCCTGGCAACCTCCTCTTTGCGGTCGCGGGCTCCAAGCTCGGCTTCTCGGCGTCCCGCGGCGGTGTCGTCCTCGCCTTCCTCTTCATGCAGCTTCACATTACGATCGCGTTCGCTGTCATTATGTTCCCGGCCTTCTTCATCGCCGAGCGTCTCATCTTTGGCTTCCACAAGCACTCGTTTGAAATTACGCACGAGACCGACAGCGCCTATGTGGACGTCGAGGCGGTCCAGGAAGAACCCAAGAAGCCCGAGGCGCTCGAGGGCCCGGATATGACGGCGTCGTACAAGATTCCCGGCAACTACACCAAGGCCGCCTGTCTCCGCATCCTCATTGTGGCCATCTGCACGGCCATTGCGATCGCGTGGCAGGACCATTTCGGCGACCTCCTTGACTTTGTCGGTGCGTCGTCGACCGCCACGTGCTGCATGATCCTCCCGATTGTGTTCTACCTCAAGACGTTCAACGGCACGATCTCGCTCTCGGAGAAGATCTTTGCCTACTTTGCCGTCATCGTCTCAACCTTCCTTGCGATCTACGTCTCGATCAACACGGGCAAGGCGCTCTTCGCGCCGTCGGAGGCCGACCCGTCGATCATCTTCCCGCACTGCGCCGGTGACTACCGAAAGATGGTCTACACCAACACGACGTACTTCAACTCCAAGCGCGCTCTCTACGGGTACTAGTCGAAGTGCCTTGTCACATGCTGTTGTCGAGTGAACCTATACATTGTGAGTGCATATAGTCCATATATTTTTGCTTCGAATTCTGGACTGTTGCCATGCAGTAGTTGTTGCTTGGTATCTGCAACGAAGAATGGGATGTTGGCCGAAACCTAGAGTCTGAGAGGCTGCAGTAGTAGGGCACAGCAGCGCAGGAGCACTCCGTCAGCATACCACGAGCCCACCTGACCGTCTAGATGATTTGCATATCGTTGGGATGGCCCAACATGGGCATCTCGGCGTTGCAAGACGAAGGCGTAGCTTGTACGACATTGTGAATCAACATGATGCAACTTGCTTCTCGCTATAATTGTTGGGCTCATGACGAAGCCCAGCGATGGGCTTCTATGGCAACAACGTCACGTGGCAGGCGGCGCAGCGCCTCGTCAATGTCATCTGTGTCCCAGCCGCTGGCACACAGCACTTCAAGCTCTCGTAGCTCGTCCGTGAGCGACTTGAAACTACACGTATGACATAATGTACAGACTATGCGCTATGCAGGTGGAGGCCACCTTGCTCGCATCGACTCGAGCTTGGGATCTTTGCCTTCCTTGAACTCGAGCATATTGAGGTACCTAGTCGCATGGAGATGGAAGCGCCTGCAAATGCGCATGTACCGCTGGCTGTTTTGCGTGCTCTCCTTCTCAATCGCGACGAGCATGCTCTCGCAGTATTGGAGGTCGTAGCCTTGAACGCGCTGGGCCTCGTCGTCGCCGTCGTCGGCTTCGGGCGGTGGATTAGCCATAAGCTGGTCGCCGGGCGACTCCCGCGGCGAGGAAATGCGCGGAAGCTTTTCCATACCCAGGAGGTCCCGCGTCGCTTTGATGGACGTCGCTAGCTTGCGTCCACCGGCAGGCCGCGTCGGTTGCCGCTGCGCCATCCCGGCTCGTTTTTCGTGGCGTTTGATTGGCAAAAAGTAAGTCGTTACCGCGACAGATTGGACCAACCCGAGGCTACCTTGAATGGAATATGGACCAATCCAACGCCCTCCAAGGACGCGCATTTCATTGGACAAAATAAAATACAAATCCGCCAATGGCCTCGACTAGAATCGGTTGAACCACCAAGATCCGCATGGAAGTCGTCGAGGTGCTCAGCTTTGCCACGGCCCGCGCCCCGGAGCTCGGCGAGCTGCACCGCGCAAGTGGCTTCGAGAAGCATGGCCACGCTACGCTCCTCAAGCGCCGCAAAGACTTTCATCTTCGGCGCCGGACCAACGCCTACAACTCGCACAAGTTTCCCGTGCGGCTGCGTAACAAGAAGCGACAGACAACGGACCCGAGTGTCCAGCGCTGCCGAAAGCATCGGCGCCGACTGCTGCTCAAGGCCAAGACGAACTACCTCCCGACGCACCGCTGGCTCGTCAAGCGCTTCGTCATGGAGCATCGGTATGGCCTCCTCGTGCCCGTGCACCGACTGGACCGAAGCATCTCGGCGGCGCTGGACGCTCCGGCAACAATTGCCGACGTCTCGTACACTGCAGTCATCGAGCTCCAAGGGTCACTCGATGCGATTGAGGAGGCTATCACCATGTGCATGGATGGCGACCTTTTGCCCGAGGTGCTGGCCGGCGCGATCGAAGGCAGCGTCGTGCTCTACCATCCGTCGTGCTTTCCGCTTCAAGCCATCGGGCCTGTCCAGCTCATGCTTCAGCCTCAAGCAGACGACACGTCGCGGATCTGCTGGGTGTGGGTGCACCCGAGTATCGTGGACGAAGTGCTCCACGCGTTTCGCGAAGCCGCACCCGACGGGTACGAACCCAGTATCTGCTGGTGTCTGCTCATGCCGCGTGTAGGCTAAGCATCCACGATCGCCGACGCATGCTGTCTCGGTTCGAGGTTCGGGGCAAGCACGCTGGCCGCATCATGCAGCAGCTCGTTGTGCCGCACGGAACGTCGACCGCCCTTTTCTGGCCCAAAGACGAAGCGACGCCTGTGATTCAGACATGGAGCGCCTGCGACCCGCGCGAGTTGCCGCTTCGCCAGCCGCTTGTCGCTACGAGCGCGAGCCTCGTTGCGACGCCGGCGGACGTCGACAAATCCAAGGTGCTGTGCCCGATCACGGGCCAAGATATCACCGCGCCCATGGACCGCGCGGCGCTGGCGGCCGAGCCGTCGCTCGAAGCACTCTCGACGCTCTTTGCGTCTGTTATGCGCTGGGCGAACGCTGGCAACCAAGACACCAAGTACGGCGACGTCTTTCCTGACAGTTCAAACGCGAAAAAGAAGCCCAATAAGCTTGCAGTGGCCACGGAGGTTGGCGCGTCGGCGCCCGTGTCGGGCCTTTGGAGCCACGAAACTCGACTCGAGCTTCGGCGAGCGTTCGTGCCTGACCACATTGTGAACCGCAAGCCCGCGACAGGCCGGGCTTTGGCGCCGATGCCGCTTCTCGTTGTGCGGCAAGCCCACGGCTACGACCTCATCACGCTGCCCGAGTACGCGCCGTGTGTGCTGAAGGCCGGCGTCTTTGCCACTGCTTCTGCGGTGCGTCGTTGCCGGTTCGTTGCATATTGGCTAATGGAACCAACGGTTAGATTGGCCTGGTCGAGCTCGATGCGCTACGGACACGGCACGGTCTTCTAAGGTCCGTCGTGCACGAGCGTTATGGGCTTAGTGTACTGCTGTGTAGCTTTCCTCGGGACTACCCCGACACGCGTGCGGGTGCAGCGTATTGGGCGTCGGTGCATGCCTCGGAGGAGGCCAAGGTAGCGAGCCGCCCAAAAGCCAAGCGCGTTTCGTACGAGTCTCTGCAAGTCGCGTCACCTTTCCAGCCGTCGTGGTCGACGCTTTTTGAGCTCACAGACGCGTCGCCCGACTTTTGCGTACTCCGTGGCGAGGCGTACATGGCGCCCTTCCCGTTTTACAAGCCAGCGGATCCTGCGACGGAAGGTGATGCGACATGTCAAATCATTGCTTGATAGTCATGTTGCTGTAGACCGCGTGTTCATGCCCATGGCCATGCCGACGCTTATCTGCGTTCAGCTGCAGATGCCGCGGCGCGGCCGCCTCGAAGTCAATGCGATGGTATGGTCTACACCGACGATGCGACATGTCTCGATGTTAATGATGCTACATGACTAGATTTGCATGCCCACGGACGACGACGTGGCGGCATTTGTCGCAAGCCCCAAGTGGACTGGGTTCCTGGCGCCAACGGCCAAGCAGCAGCAAAAGTCGACCAAAACCCAAGCGGTACGCAGACTGCGCATTGTACGTCTCTGGAGTCATCGGTGCGGGGTAGGGTCGCGCGTGCATTGGCTATGTGACGTCGGCGATTGAAACCAAGAACAAGAGCCCGATCCTGGGCACTGGCTTTTGCCACTGCGAAGCTCTCCAAGATGTGTTTTTGCCGCGCGTCGCCAACGCGCCACTGGGTCTCGTCCTTGTGCGAAGCCCGACGTCGCTGCAGTATCGACCGGCACTGCTCTCCGTCGCTGCGTAAACCGCTGTCTCGATGGCTTCGTCGGTATCAAAGTTTATCATGAATACCACAAAATACATTTGTCACCATGTGGGATCTCAAGCCGCCACATCAGACGAGCGATCTATACTCGGGCTGACAGCCTTGGTGACGATGCTGCTATCACCAAGACGGTTGCTTGGTCCAACATATTGCTTGCGTGGGGCGGGCAACAGGCTGTCATTCATAGCACTCAGATCTACGATTATCGCGATTGACGCGCACCAAGCGGGTTCAGGGGCGCGGCCGATTGATCGATCGAATGTAACGTGTCGACAGTGGCTGGGGACGTGGGACATAATTGCTGGCCTATGTATTCCTTCTTTTACAGAGAAGGAGGCAAGACGCCAACGGGATGCTGATGCTGCCGGACGGATTGGTCATCGCATCGCGCTCTTGTCATCCACGGCGTCATCCAAGCTTTGTGGGCAATCTGCCACTTTTAATATGCCGAAAATAGACGAGCTGCTCGGTGACGTGGCAAGCGGTGCACGAGCGACCGATCCCACTCAATGCGCGCGCGTGACCCTCTGGAAGCTTTTACAGTGCTTGCTCTGTGCCACACACCAATCTGCTATTTCTATCTAGTATTACATACCTCGATAGGAAATACTCAAATCCACGCTTATTGCTTGACGTTTACATTCCGCTGGCCACCAACGAACCGGTCCCTCTCTGGTGTCAAGTCTCCACCATTTTTCTCGCTGTGAGCCAATTCAAGTGCGGAATCTACCCGCAACGAGCGAGTTGGCTTGCTTTCCTTTCGCAGCGTCTGCGCTACTTCATATCGCAAGATCTTCCGTGTCGTCTTTTGTGCTCGTGGCACTTTTCTCGCGGTTCCAATGTGGCATATGCCACCTTTACGAAGCGGACAGGCGGCATCGCATTTTTATACCACATGTACTTGGGCATTGTATGCAAGTCACAATAAAAGACGTTGTGTGTGACAGGGTGGCGTCCATTCTGATTGGTCAAAAAGGCAGGCCCCATGGGCCAGGCACACGCCGCTCAGTGTGCAAAAGCCATCGACGGACGACGACCAGGAGCGCAGCATGAGCGACGCCATTGTCTACCTCGGGTCGGTGCTCGTGATCGCGATCTCGGCCATCTACTTCTTCAAGTCGAGCGCGTCCGAGGCTGACAAGGCCTTTGAGGCGCGCTACAAGGCGATGCAAGAGGAGAAGCGCCGGGCGGCGCTCGCGTCGTCAAGCAGTTCCGCCGCTTCCACGTCGACGGCCGTGGCCGCGACCACGTCGAGCGCAGCGCCCGGTGGCCGCGCCCTCGTCTTCTTTGGCTCGCAGACCGGCACGGCACAGAGCTTTGCGCGTACGCTCGCTGACACGGGCAACGAACAGGGCCACTTTGCGGTCGAGGCCATTGACATGGAGGACTTTGACCCGACGACGCTCCACAGCGTGGCGCATGCAATCTTTGTTGTCGCAACGTACGGCGAGGGCGATCCGACGGACAACGCGATCGACTTTATGAAGTACCTCCGCGACGACGACAATGCGATTCCCAAGGGCCACCTTGGCAACGTCAAGTTTACGGTCTTTGGCCTTGGCAACAAGCAGTACGAGCAGTACAACGCGGTCGGCCGCGCGATCAACACACTCATGGAGAAGCACGGCGCGGTGCGCGTGTACCCGCATGGCGAAGGCGACGACGACGACTCGCTCGAAGAAGATTTCGACGCGTGGCGCGCCGACCTCTGGAAGACGCTCCGCAAGGCCGACAAGGTCGGCAGCGACGATGACGAGCCGGCGCCGGCCTCGTCGATCAAGACCAAGCCGCCGCACGTTGCGTTCGAATGCAAGGTCGTCGGCGAACCCGCGAAGGCCCGTGTCTTCCAGGACGACGAGATCCAAAATTCCAACAAGCATTTCTTCCACAACACAGAGGTCAAGCTCGTCGAGACGCGCGAACTGCGCCAGTCGACAGCGAGCGGCTCGACGTTGCACCTCGAATTCGACCTCAAGAACACGCCGCTGACGTATGTGACCGCCGACAACCTCGCGATCCT
This sequence comes from Saprolegnia diclina VS20, assembly GCF_000281045.1. Taxonomy (NCBI): domain Eukaryota; phylum Oomycota; class Saprolegniomycetes; order Saprolegniales; family Saprolegniaceae; genus Saprolegnia; species Saprolegnia diclina. The sequence goes on along the minus strand of NW_008246096.1, from coordinate 456,717 downwards.
CCCGGAAAACGACCTCTCGATCGTGACGCGCGTCGCGTCGTCGCTCAAGTTTACGCTCAGCCAATGGATTGCGCTGACCCCGACCGATGCGACCAAGACGGCCAAGCACCCGTTCCCGACGCCCGCGACCGTCGACGACATTTTGTCGCGCTACGTCGACTTGAACGGTGCGCCGCGCAAGGGCGCACTGGCGCACCTTGCGCACTTTGCGACCGACGCGGCCGAGCAGGAGAAGCTCTTGCATCTCGCGTCGCCCGAAGGCAAGGACGCGTACCATGCGTTCATTGTCGACGGCTGCCGCAACGTCGCCGACGTCCTCGAGGCGTTCCCATCGATCGCGATGCCGCTCACAGCCCTCATTCACGTCCTCCCGTCGCTCCAGCCCCGCTACTACACGATCTCGTCGTCCTCGACGGTCCACCCGAGCCGCATTCATGTGACGCTCGGCGTGATCGAATCGGACTTGGCCGACGGCCGCCGCTTCCGCGGCGTGTGCTCCAACCACCTCGCCAACATGGCGCTGCCCAACAGCGCGCAGGAGAAGACAAAGCGTCCGAACCCGTACGGCGAGCAGGGCAAGAAGCAGGTGCGGTCGTGGCCCACGGCGCGCGTCACGGTGCGCAAGTCGACGTTCAAGCTCCCCTCGGACCCGTCGACGCCGATTCTCATGGTTGGCCCTGGCACTGGTATCGCGCCCATGCGCGCCTTTCTCCAGGAGCGTGACGCGCAGCGCGTCGCAGGCGCCAATGTGGGCCCGTCGGTGCTTTTTTTCGGCTGCCGCCGGCAGTCGGAAGACTACTTGTATGCTGATGAGCTCGCTGCGTTTCAATCAAGCGGCACGCTCACGCAGCTGCACTGCGCCTTCTCGCGCGACACGGCGACCAAGGTCTACGTCCAGCACTTGATTGCGACCCAAGGCGCGTACGTGTACGAGCTCCTCCGCAACGGTGCCCACGTGTACGTCTGCGGCGCGACGGTCATGGGCGCGGACGTGCACAAGGCGATTGTCAGCGTCGTGCAGAAGCACGGCGGCCTCTCGGCGGACGCGGCGGCAGCGTTTGTGCATGACCTCCAGCACAACCAGGCGTACATTCAAGAGCTCTGGTCGAGCTAAGTGGACAAGGTCATATACGCTCTACTAGACTTGCATAAGAGCAGCCAATGTACTTTGATCGAGCACTTGCCTCGTGCACGTAGCATGTCCACTTCTGCTGCCACCTTTGCCGTTGTCCTCGGCAACTCGGCTGTGCTGGCAGGGCGCAATGGTCCCGGGGATTTATCCGGATACTCTTATCCGGATGAAATGGGCACCGCGCCGCTGCGCGGCAGCATGTTGACGACCTTGGACGTTTTTTGAAAGGGCGCGTGTTTCGTGCTATGTGCATAGTACATGACGCAGGGAGCGTAAAAACCAAAGAATGGTACTCGTAGCGTGCCTACAGCTCGAGTTAGTTGCTATTGTAGTGTGGTGGCGGACTGATACACCGATACATTGATACTAGATTTAGTATCAGCTTTTGCAAACTTGAATGACGCATAGCTCAAGCTGTAGGTGCGCTACGAGCACCATTTTTTGGTTTTCGGGCTCCCTGCGTCATGTACTATGTACATAGAATGAAACACGCGACCTTTCAAAAAACGTTCAAGGTCGGCTTCATGCTGCCGCGCAGCGGCGCGGTGCCCATTTTATCCGGATAAGAACATCCGGATAAAATATACGTCACCATGGTGCCCCAGCGATGTTTGGAGCTGCGCCGTCGCCGTGATACTCATTGTGCGCTGGCACGGATAGTCCCTTCCGATGCACCCTGGATTCAGCTGTCGATAACACTACAATGCCACCCCATTTGACGCAAAATGAGGTAGAACATCAACAATCTTGTGAAGTCGTCACGCATACACGTTCTTTTGACTTGAATGGAATATAGTATATATCAGGTACATGTTTCAGAAATTGGGCAGTCAGTTGGCGTCGTTGAAGCGCTCAGAAGAGATTCTTGGATCATGCCCACCGGTCGATGCAACTATGTCAGCGCCGTAGGAAAGCGATGCTGGAAAACGCCGCCCAAGGCAATGCGCCAAATCTTGCACAACGTACCCTACTGCAAAAGATGCGTGCAGAAGGCGAGGCGTCTTCGGGAAGAGCAAGTAGCGCCTCATTGACACCCCTCAGAGTCTTTACATACACCAGTAGCAGACACCTTTGTCCTCACGTCGTTGTCGTTGCCGTCATCGACGACGGCCCGAATGTCACTGACACAGCCGAATCACTTACCAGCAATGACGAAGACGCTTGAGGAGTCCTCCAACTGCACGCGCGACGCCCGTGTTGTCAGAGGTAGGTACTGTCCCATTGGACGTCATACGAAAAATCAAACCTTCAGAGCAATACTGTGGCGCACCCCAAGTCTCTAACGATGCTACCTGCCCCACGTTTCCTGACGACGACGCTCAAGTCGACACGGCAAAGCGCATAATCGAGTCGGAGCAAGTTGCGGTACTCGCAGAGACGCCACGTGCACGAGGTTGCGCGCTCGGCATGCAGTGTTGCCGTTCACAAGGATCTGTAGGAACGTGTTTGACGGACGAAGACATGCTGCGTGCTGCCGCGCACTTGCTGCAGTCACTACGTCGCTGCTAACTAAGGACACGTAGCCGTCCAATACCTTGGTTTCGACTTCGGTGCAAGTCGGCACCTGCCCTGATTTTGCACAGAAAATAGGCATGAATCAATCATTCGCTTGTGTCGCGTTTTCGTATTCAGAATGGCGCGGATCACTTTGGATTTGCGCTGCAAGTGCTGGCGTTGGTCGAGGAATATCAGTTCGGCGGCCGGTCGCCTTCTACGTACGCCTGAATGCGAGCGATAGCGTGTCGACGCGCGCAACAATGCGTGCTGCGGTTTCGTGTGCAACCGACCAGAAAGGCAGGAAACGTTTTGCGGTCATGTCGGCGTCGCCTCGAACCAAGTCCCATGCGCTGCGCAGCGCCGTGTCGCCAGCTCGTCCGCCAAGCCTGGGCACCGACGACGGTAGTGGCGCCGGACTTCACCCGCTGTTGCGACCTGTCCTGCGGGCCAAACAGAAAATCGTACCGCAGCGACCGCCGCTCAAGCCCGCGCTCGAGTACGAGATGCCCAAGCCCGCGAGCCGCGGCGAAGGGGATGCGCAGCGGCCTCGGAGCAGCGACACGTCCAACCAAAGCCGGCCACGCTCGTCAGGCCCCGAGGCAGGTGATGTACTAGATACTGCGATGCGCGCCGAGACGACGAGCGAGAGTCCACGGCCGCTCCTTGCGAGTGATCTGTATTTCGAGCTACTCAAACAAGAGGAGAGCAAGCGCATGTCGCCGCGGGTCACGCGCCAGCACAACCGGCACTTGTACCACGACAAGATGCAGGCCAAGTACAGCGAGATGCGCGTGCTTCGGGCGCGCATCAAACAGCTCGAGACCGACTTGCAGAGTGGACAGACGACGACAACAGTCGCTGGCAATGAGGGCGACGGAAGCCAAGCGAACGATGCACCGGCGCCGTCGCCCGAAAAGCCGACGGACGTGCATTTGCCGGTCGCGCGCGACCGCGTGCTCAAGCTCGAGCGTCACTTGCTCGAAGCCAAAGACGAGATCCAAGCAATGCGACTCAAGTTGGACTCGGGGCGCACGAACGACAAGGCACTCATCGATACGCTCGTGGCAAAACTGGACCTCGAGCGCGCGGCCAACAAGATGCTGGGCCAAAAAGTGTTTGAGCTCGAGGCAGCGCTCAAGGTGGCGGTCACAAAGCTCACAAAGGTCGACCTCGAGCTGCAATCAGAGCGCATGGAACGGGACGTGATGATCGAGCAGCTGACGAGCATGTCGCGCCAAGCCATCTCGGACCACCGGCGCAAAGTCATCAACACCAAAGTCAAAGGGCTCGTTTCCGCCATGGGCAAGGAAACCCTTCAGGCCAAGCTCGATGCGACGTCGGCCAAGCTCCAGTCCGTTGAGGTACTTGATTATGTTCTCCAGACCTCTCTTCACGCTATTACGCTAGGGCATGCTGCAAGAAATGGAACTCGAGGCCATTACGTGGAAGCGCGAGGCTATGCAAAAACAAGCTACGCTGGACGAGTACGCCAAGCGAGGTCTCGTGTCCACAAGGTGCGGACCCGGTACTTCGACATAATACCAATAGTCTGTGTAGCATGGCGCTCACCTCAGGATCAACGCTGCATCAGGTCGACCCCGCCATTCCCAGGCTGCTCGAACACGCCCACGGAACCCCCGATGTGGTTTTCAACGGCTCGTTTGTTGTCGACGGCCACTCGCTCTTCTTCCACGTCGTGCGAGAGCGCATCACGCAGGGGTTGGCGCTGCACTTTGTTGCGTACGAGCCAAAGACTGCGCAAGAAGACGTCCTCACCTTCTTCGCGTCCGACATTTCGCGGCTTGTTGTCGATGGCGACAAGTACCTCTTGCAGCCCTCGGAGCCATCGCTCATCGCAGAGCTCGTGGACCGCCTATTTCGCACGCTCGCTGTCGGCTTCAAGAACGGTTCCTTTGTGCTCGTCGAACGGGGCACCGCCGAGGCGTCTGCAGCTGCAATGCCAGTGAGAACGACGCCGATCTACCGCGGCTCGCTCCATCTGCAAGGCACGCCCTTGACACTTGTTGTCAATGAAGTGTGTGCTAGCGCGTTTACCGACGTGTGGTCGCTTCAAATCTGTGCGAGCTCGGTCGAGGACGAGCGCGAGTATGTCTGCAGCATCGCGATGGAGCACGTCCTTCGTGTCTGCCCGAGTCTTGTGAGCTACAAGCCAAACGACGCTCAGCAGTGGCGGCTCGGCCATCGCATCGATGCCAACGCGCTCATCTTATCGCCGCTCTTCAAGACGCTCGTCTTGGCGCCGACGCTCGACGGGCATGGCGCCTTGCTCTCGACGCTAACAAGCGCGACGCCACTTGTCGACGATGGCATCCCAGCAACGAACGAGCCGGCGATGACGACAACGACGTCACGACCCCATGCTCCCAAGGTACCTTCTGCAGCGGACCGGCCGCTCGTGCTGCGGACACTCCTTACGTTGCGAGGCACACTGTACTATCTCACACTCCGCGAACTCTGGGACGCCAGCGTCCTCTTAGAAGTGTCGCTCTACGACTCGTTTACAGACAACATTGTCCAAGCGACCTTTGACGTGCACGCGCTCCGCCCCGTGATCCAATGCGCGCTGGCTCTCCACCCCTATCCACACCCGTTGACCCGCCTCGAGACGGGGCTTCCTCCACCGCTGCGCCCGGTCCTGGCGCAACTGCTTCCGATGGCCCTGGACCTGCCCCCATCGACACAGACGCTAACGCTGGCGCCAGCAACACTCGCTCGCAATGTGGCAATGACCAACACGGTGCTTCCAACGACCATTGTGATAGTCTCTCTTTCGGAGACGGAGATGGCTCTGCTCGGCGTCCCGCAGCTGCCGCTGCGCATCGAGGTAGTGACGCAAGGCGACTCGCTGGTCGAGGCTGCGCTCGGTCGACTACTGCCCCTGTTGCGCCGACACGGACCCCCCATTGCACATAGACTCTGCACTGGCGCCCACGTCCTCGTGCGCGTGTATGAACCGTCGGCGGTCTCGAGCACGCGGGACAAGCCGTCGTTCTACCACGTCCTTCGGGCGACAAGGATCGATGAAGCGTGCACCTCGCATTGGCTCGTCGTCCAGCGAGACTTGCCATTGGCCTTTGTCTTGGGCCTCTGGCGTCCCTACCAGTCGTACTAGGATCTTTTGCTGTAACAACCTCGGATGTGCTTCTCGTGCAAAGTCATTATACACTTAGTCCATGACCAAGTACTTGTGGAGGAGGTACTGGGCGAGGTCCGTAGCGCCGCTAGTTTGTCGCTCAGCACATATAGCAAGGATACAGTTGTCCTTGTACCTCTTCTTGTAGACCAGAGACAAGTTGTACGCGGCCTCGCGGCAGAGACGGTACTCGGCGCGCATCTCGGGATGTTTGTCGTGGAAGCGCAGCACACGCTCGTACATGGCGATCGCCAAATGATTGAGATCCTAATGGACCCATGGATCACAGGGAGACTGCGCATGTGACGTACGAGCTGGTGGTAGGCGCGGGCCGTGTTGTACCAGCCCTCAACGTGGGCAACGTCGACGCCAAAACCGCCGTGCGCTAGCAATCGCTCTTGTTGCTTGACGCGCTTCCCGTGGTACGTCTGGAAGAACGCAAAGGCTTTGACCACCGACTGCTGCCGGTCCTGCACCGTGCGCTGCATGGACGAGTTGAGGTACGCGAGGCCGATGCAGAGCAGCACGAGCGGGTCGTCCGGGAGCTCGAGGTGCGCGAGGGTGAGCTCGCCCACCGCCAGCGACGAAAAGTCGTAGGCCGACGACCGATGGCCGGCCATGATCATGGCCGGCACGCACTTGGGGTGGTCGCGAAGGATCTTGGCCTATCGACTCGGTGAATCTTCCGTCACTGGCACAATAAGACCGTACGAGGAACTTCTGGTGCCAGGAAAAGACACCCGTGTGCGAAATGACGTGGCCAAAGAGACTCCAGTAGCCAACGTCGAGCGGGTCTTCCACGACGTTGAGGCGCGCGCACTCGTACGCCATGCGGTTCTCGTTGAACGCGAGCGCTGTCGTGAGCGCTTGGAAGCGCAGATTGAACCTACTCGCACATATGGCACCGAGACGCGAGGATAGACAAAATGTCCTACCGCAACGCCGGGTCCGAGACCTTGTCGCTGCAGTTGACTTCGGTGAGGAGCTCGATCGCGCACGCGGGTTGCCCAATCTCTGTCAGCGCATGGCCGACGTCCGTGATGAGCTCGTAGTGCTCGGCTTTCGAGAGCGCTTTGAGCACAAGAATTTGCTGGGCGACGCGCAGGACGATGCCAATGAGCGTGTCCCGGGCGATCGGGTCGTCGGGGTTGACAACGTACGTCGCCCGCATCGTGAGCCAGACGTTGGCTTGCATGTCGTTGATGGGCGCATTTGACGAGTCGCCGCCGCCTTGGTTGGACTTGTCGTCATAGTACCGCTAGCAATATCACGATACATCGACAGAAAAGCATCATCATATCGTACCTGCATCTTGCGCATGAGACGGCGCGTGCCAATCAAGCGCTTGGACTGTTGCAGCGACAGCATGATGACGGGAATGCCGACCTTGCAGAGCATGTCGGGGTTGCCTACGGCGAATGTTTCCTGCGTCATGCCGCATCGAACCAAGCAATACCGTTGGCGCGGTGGAGACGACCATACACCAGCAGCAATTTGAGACGAATGCCGTTCTCCATGGCGTCCACGGAGAACGCCGGGTCGCTCCAGCCCGACATCGAGTCGTTCTCTTCGCCGTCGTCGTCTTCGTCGTCGTCCATGTCGTCGTCGTCATCCTCGTCGTCGTCGTCCATGTCCTCGTCGCCCATCTCGGCGTCGGCGCCGTCTTCGGTCGGCGGGTCGTCGCGCTTGGTCATGGCCGACGACGCCCGCGAGTTGACCCAGTGCGGCCGGATCGGCGGAAGCAGCACGGCGTTCGAGACGTACAATTCAAAGAGGTCGAGGCCGCGCACAATCTGCGTGAGCTGCAAGCAAAGCGCGAGCGCACTCCACGCGACCTAGACCAGAAAAGATGCAACTTTGCGTCGCCGTCAACACATACGTGGGGGTCCACAGCGGTAAACTGCGCTTGGGCCGCGAGCGCCTTTTCAAAATGGCCCAACGCCACGTCGGCCGCACCTTGCCGCTCGTAGGCTTGACCCAAGAGCATGTACAGTTTCTAGCGGCCAAGAAACATGACAAAATGGCAAAAAATGAGAAATGGGCGTACGTCGGTGCAGAGGCTTGGGACACCAAGGAGCTTCTCGAGGATCGAGATGACGGTCGCGTCGTGGCCGCTCACAATCGCGTACGCTTCGGCAACGTCAATATGCAGGTCCCCAAACGTCGCAAGGTCCTGTGCATACCTACCCCCAGCAAAAATTAGGTCACAAGAAGACAAATGCGGCTACGGCGTACAGGATTTGGAACATGGTGTCGCCGAGTTCGAGGTCGCCGAGGAAGAGCTGGCAAATGCCGTACTTGACGACAATGTCGAGGGGCAGCGTATCTTGAATTTCATCGTCGTCGGCCGTTTTCTTGCGATCAAACATGGCTTCGATGAGCGCCACGGCGTCCGGGTACTGCTTGAGCGTGATGTAGAGGTCCGAGAGCATGTTGACCGCGTGGAGCTCTATCCATCAATTTCGATATTTTGCAGGTTTGACGTTTTGAAAAAGTGCAAAATGTGTACCAAATTGGACTGCTTCGTCGTTGTGGGCGGAGCGCTGAATACACAGTTGGAGCGCGTCGATGGCCTCGACCTTTTGCCCGTTCGAGTGAAAACACTCGGCCACTTGGAGCCAGATCGCGAGGTCGTCCGGGGTCTACAGACGGAAAATGTGAAATCACATCTGTGGTCGTTTTCTACCAGCAACGCAATCTTCTTGAGCGTCTCGGCCGCGCGCCGGTTGTCGCCCTGCTCCTTGCACACCTCGGCGTACGCATACAAGGTGGCCACGTCCTTCGGGTCGGCGTGGCAGGCCCTAAACACAGGCATTTGTCAAGCATAACGCCATCGCTGCCAGCAACGATACATCTTGAAGCAGTAGGTCGCCTGGTCGGGATTCCCAATCTCCTTGGCCATTTCGCCCACACGTCGCCAGAGCGCAGCGTCCTAGCGTCCGCAGTATAGCTAATATATGGATCGAAGGAGCAGACCGATGACGTGAGCGTGCACGCGATGAGGTAGAATTGAATGGCTTTTTGGACGTCGCCTTGCTTCTCGTAGATCAAGCCGAGCGTGTGGTACGGGTCCGGCACGGTTGGCGCCTTCTTGATAAAGTCCTTTAGCATCGCGATCGCGCGGTCGAGGTCGCCCGACATGTACGCGGCGTTGGCCTCGCCCATGAGCTCGGCAAACTCGGGCGGCACGAGGTTCTTCTCCTTGCGCCGCTTGCGCAGGCCGCGGATGTGGCGCCGTCGCTTGCCCCAGATCTAGACACCACTGTGCAACGAGCCGCGGTGCGTCGATGTCGTACCTGGCGCTCGAGGTCCGAGTCGTCCTCGTCTTCGACAAAGGTATCTTCCTGCCGCGGCCGCTTGCCCGTCTCGGCGCCACTGGCCTCGTTGCCGTCGCTCTCGTTCTCGTCGTCGTCGTCGGAGGCGTCGCCGCCACTCGACGCGCCGTCGTAGAGCGAGTCGCTGCTCGACGCTTCGTCCGGCGCAACGGCGACCGTCGTCGACTCGAGCAGAGACTGGAACGACATGCTTGCTTTCTGGCAGCGTCGATGCCATTGGTCAACACGATTCGCAAAATATGCATTTTCATCGCGAACCTCGTGGCGCCAACACAGCTGCCCATGGACTGTGGTCGGCCGAGGTGCTGGAGCTTGCTGAGATAAGAATGCGTTGGTACGAGCCCTTGGACTTCACTAGATAATGCCTGGAACACCTCTATTGCAATACTACGACGTAACTACTGCGTTCTAAATACTCAATGCTACTTTGACCGCCACCTGCGCCGCCATGGCCGGACGAGCAAGTGAAGAGCGTGCTAGTCTTCGCTCTTAGCCACCTCTCTCTTTGGTCTCTATGGTCTCACACCTACACAAGCGACGCCTTAACATTTACAACGAATGCGCAAAACACGTTCATCTACAGGAAGCCACGGAGCTATGTGCGCTTGTTGTTGAAGCGAGTCGAGACAGAGTGAAGCACTCGAGTCGTCCAGGCAGCGTTTGGCTCCTAGATGTCGACGTAAGCACGTCGCCACTGCTTTAGCTATTACACTTAGGAGGTGTCGTGGGCTTCTTTCACAGACGTCGGCTCGGAGCGCGTGGCGACATGCTCGGCACCGCCTTCCATCCACATGACTTCGAGCAAGAGCAATGTCATGGGCACACAGTAGAGAAAGACGAGCGCTGGGAGACTCACGAGGGGCGTCACGTAGACACCAATGAGCACTTCGGCGGCGCCGACACCCACCGACCGCGCGACCGCCGCCCACGAAAGACCCGCGACGAGGGCCAAGGCAAACAAAAAGAGACCAATCGGGATCGCCACCATGAGTGACGCGGTCTGCGTCGACATGACCGGAGCCGAGCTGCCCGAGCTCGACCCACTGGCGTCGTGCTCGTTGGCGAGGTGCGCAATCATGTAGAGACCGGTGGCGAAGGCGGCGAGCGCACAATGAATGACAAAGTGGCCAATGCCAATGCGGAACGCCGCGGCTGGGTTTGCGTCCATGACGTGGCCAAACGGAATGAAAAAGTAGAACCACCAGAGGAGGAAGAGGAGGAGCATCGATCCAATCAAGATTGCGAGTGCGTCGTAGCTAAAGCCGTGGGCTCCATGCAAGACGGTCGCATGGGAGAGCGAGAGGAGGCACTCGCCAAAGATGATGATCGTAAACTCGGCGTATCGCTCCGAGATGTGGTGCGCGTGGAAGCGCACCTCGTTGCTATGGGCGACGAGGCTCGGCAGCGCAATGTCGAGAAGACCAAGGACAAAGTAGTACGCTTCAAACATCTCCTCCGACAATGTCGCCTGAAACAGCACGACCCAGCCAACGAGCACGGTACAGCTCGCCGCCATGGACCGCACGGTCAAGTGCCGGTGTCGCACATCGTAGATTGCAGCGCGACCGCGCAAAAGACCTTCGAGCGAGAGGCGCAAAATGACATACCCCGCAATCACCTCGGATTTGTCGTACTTGATGCCGTCGGTGACGACGAGCAGTCCGACCATTTGCCCGAGCGTCGCGAGCCGGTACAAGGCGTCGTCGACGTCGTACATGGACGCAAACCACGTGAACGGCAGCCACGCATTCCAGACCGCAAAGAAGAGCATGATGAACAGAACGGTGTTTTGAAAAAGGTTGTCTCCGTGCTGCATCGAGGTGGCAAAGACGTTGGAGACGGCCGAGAGCGCGACGACCAGCGTTAAGTCAAAGAGCTTCTCGAGTGGCGTCGACTTGCGATTCCGCTCTTTCGGGTCACGCCCCGTCATGGGCGTATGGAACACACTGTGGTGAAGGGACGAGGTGCGTTCGAGGGTGTACTTGGAGCGCACGGGCTCTAACGCCCACGCCGCATTCGCCGACTTGGCCACGAGCACCGGCTCGACTTGCCCGCTTGCCATGACGTGTACTGGGTGCTATTTTGAACACGACGCCTTTTCAAGTCTGATGACGTTTTGCAACCTACTCGAATAACGACGTATGAGGCTCGTCACGGCGATACGATCTGTGGGCCCGCCCCGTGGCGATTGCAAGGTTACGACCCTGGTGAGGTGTGGGTGGTGGTTGATACTAGTAGAACATGCCGGTTCAAAGGTCAATGTTTGCTCCAGCAAGGCGCATCAACACGGTTGCTGCCGACTGTGTAATGGGGGAACGAATGATAGAGCGTTATCTCACTCACGACTTCGACGAAAATAGCTCCTGACTACGAGAGACAGGCGCAGAAACCCATTCTCGGTCCTTCGTGGTGTTGGGTGCATGAAGCGGGCCAAGGACGGCACGGTGGTCCACGTTCAGCCGCCGCGCGTGCTGCGCTCTGCGAGCTCGTCGCCGAGCGTCCTCGTCCGCACCAAGTCGGCCAACGCGTCGTGGGCCAAGCACCCGCGCAACCGGTATCGGGTGATCCCCGTGCTCCGAAAAGGCAGTTTGAACCACCCGTTCCACAAGCCAATGCGGGGCCGCGACCCGAAAGAGCTGCACCGCAAGTCGACGTCGCTTGAGAAGCTCTACGATCTCACGCTCGTCGTCGCGTTATCGTCGGTCTCGCACGTCTTTGCCAAGTCGATGGAGTACGGGGACAGCATTTTTCGCAACTGTGTACAATTTGTCATGCTCTTCTTTACGATCTGGAACGCGTGGCTGCCGTTCATTTGGTTCTCGTCCTCGTATGACGTCGACGACGTGCTCTACCGCATCGGGACGCTCGGGCAAATGATTGGTATCCTCGTCGTCGCCGACGGCATTCAGAACAACCTCTCGGAGGTGCTCGTTGGCTATGTGATTTTGCGGCTCTTCCTCGAAGTGTTTCTCCGCGGCCGGGCCGCGTACCAGGACCCCGAGCACCGCGGTATTAACGTCAAGTGCTCGGCCGCGAGTCTTCTTCTCCTTGTCGGCTGGGGCGTGCTCTTTCATAGCGACATGAGCGACCTCGTCTTCCAAGTGTGCTACGTTCTTTTAGGGCTGCTCGAGTTCGGCGTTCCAATGGTGATCATTGCCACGTCGCCCGTGCAGCACCGGTACCACGCCCATCACATTTCGGAGCGCTACTCGGAGTTTACGATCATTGTGTTTGGCGAGTGCCTCCTCTCGCTCTCCCGTGCCACGGTCATCGAGTCGACATTCTTCAACTACCGGTCGCTCGCAACGCTCATTTTCTCAATGATCCTGCTCTTCATGCTCTGGTGGTTCTACTTCCTCATGCCCTTTGGGTACGTCATGGACGCGGACCCGAGCACGGCCTTTCGAATTGGCCGCGGCCACTTTTTCATTCACGGTTCCCTTGCGGCGTTTGCCACCGGGCTCTTTATGGTCGCGCGCTGCGCCAATACGGTCGACCCGCTTACGACCACCGACACTGTGTTGCACGGCACCAATGCGACGACCGACCAAGTCATGTCGACGCAAACCGCTTCGATGATGATTGCGGTGCCGATCGCAGCCTTCTTGGTGTCGCTACCTGCCGTGATTGGGCTACCACCCGTCGCATATTTAAAGGTGGGGGTCGTCGGCCTCGTCCAAGTGGTCCTTGGTCTCTTTGTGACATCCCATGTCCCGCTGGAAGTGATGCTGTTTCTCTACTGCATCCCCGTGTGCACGCTGCTCGTGAGCGTCATTTGGCAAGGCGGCATTGACGAAGAGACCAAGACGATGGTGTCGACGATCGAACACAACATGTCGAGGCGCTCGCGGCTCTCTGGTACCGACAATGACAGCA
>NW_008246096.1:424140-424725 GCF_000281045.1 Saprolegnia diclina VS20 | reverse complement strand
AATGTCTGTTGCTGGCGTGAAATGCACCTCATGGTTGTCGCCGTCAACGTGGCTACTGACCGCTTCTTCGCCCTGTCCGAGGCGCCCCGTTTCTTGGGACGCACCAAGACCACGCTGCCGATCGTCCTGCGCCGCGACCTCCAGTCGCTGACGCCGCTTCACTACTCGATCGACACCCTCGCTTTCCATCGACGCAACACGTCGGCTCACACTTGCTTGCAGAAAAGCCCAAGCAGCATCACTTCGTCCCTAACGGGCCAAGATCCACGTCATATATGTCAATCGGGCGCGCAAGAACTGCAACGTCTAGCTGACGGGTGCATTTTTGCGCTTGAAGTCGAATCCTTGCCCATTCTTTGTACTAGTACAGCGCATACACTGTGAGCCTTTGACAAGCAAATAGTGGTTGTTCATTGCTGTGTTCCAGCCATGTTGCCCATTATTGGCATAATGACTGCGCAGGGGTTTTGCACCGCTGGATGGACCACATCGCACCATTTGTGTGCAACGCATGAGCTGACGCCATGGGAACCGGTGGGGAAATATCCATGGGACTACGAAAGACCAACACTTGGACCAATCCCA
>NW_008246096.1:386337-422163 GCF_000281045.1 Saprolegnia diclina VS20 | reverse complement strand
AGTCTGTGTGCTCTACCAGCTCGCTGAAGTGGTTCCCGCGCGCTGAGCAACCAGTAACTTGGAGCAATGGGAAGACGACCTAGGAGACAAAATCCCATCAAAGCGTGTTTTTCTCCACTTGACAAGACGTCCAAGCTGCAAAGGAAACGAGACGACGGAGTTGGCATCCATACGCGCTCCATGAAGCGGCTGCATTGCAATATTGTAGGGGACTTTCGCATTGTTCAAATGGATTTCTTCTGTCCTGGGATGCAACTCTTACAGGCAGGCTTGGCGCGTCCAAATAGCAGTGCTAATAATTATTAGTGATGCCCTGTACAGGCATGGTATCGGCCGCCGCCTAGCCCGACACGCGCTCGCACTCGGATGGACTGTCTGCGCTCGTCGCCGCTGCCGCTGCCGCCCGTCCATCCGAGCGCGAGCGCGTGTCGGGTAGGCGGCGGCCGATACCATGCCTGTACAGGGCATCACTAATAATTATTGGCACTGCTATTTGGACGCGCCAAGCCTGCCTGTACGAGTTGCATCCCAGGACAGAAGAAAGCCTGCAGCATCGGCGCATCCTCGTTGGCACAGCTTGGAAGAACCTCGCGCACGCTCTCTTGGGGCCTTGGTCTCGGCCGTGGCTGCATCACCTGCGCTTGCGACGACCGCTGGACCTCTTCAAGCTTGGATTTTTGGATTTTTGGATTTTCAGATGCAACAGCCGTTTTCGCACAGTTGCACCTCGTCCCATACCATGTGGGGCTGCGGTTACGTTGCGTGCGCCGCCGTATGCGCTGCACTTTTCGGCGTTTTTTTCATGACGTTTATGTACATGCACGCGCCAGTGATATATGTGACAAAAGTGCTGCTGTGACGGGGATCGAAGCGACGCCCAATGAAATGAGCGGTAGCGCGAAATTGGATTCCGATTCGCATTGGCTGCTACTCTCAACTCGAAATCACCAATTGCACGTTATCCGGACAAGATGACAACCGTATTCGATCGCCTCTCCGCCCCTCGCTCCAGCATCTTCTCGGAACGTGCCACGCTCAAGCTCGCCCGGGAAATGGCGGGGTGCACGTTCCGGCCGCAAATAAACCGGATCCATCCGGTCAAGTCGGCACCTGCCACCAAAACGGCGGTGCCTCGGCCCAAAGTGGCGCCTGTCACGGCTGTCACACAACCCAAAGCGGCACCTGCCACCAAAACGGCGGCGGTGCCTCAGCCCAAAGTGGCGCCTGTCACGGCTGTCACACATATCAAAGCGGCACCTGCCACCAAAACGGCGGTGTCTCGGCCCAAAGTGGCGCCTGTCACGGCTGTCACACAACCCAAAGCGGCACCTGCCACTAAAACGGCGGCGGTGCCTCAGCCCAAAGTGACGCCTGTCACGGGCGTCACACAACTAAAAGCGGCACCTGCCACCAAAACAGTGGTGTCTCGACCCAAAGCGGCGCCTGTCACAAAAGCGGCACTGCGCAAAGCGGCACCTGCCTCAAAGAACACCACGCAGCTAGCCAAAGCGGCTCCTGCCACCACAAAGGTGCCACCAAAGACCCACAAAGTGGCACCTGCCACATGGGAACCTTCCCGGAACTCGATCGGCGAGGCCGCCATTCGGATCCTGCGCGAGGCACGCCTCAAGCACCTAGCCCAGGAAGCATAACATGACTAATAAAAAAATGAAAATGTCTTTTTGGTCCAGTAGGACACAGCCACAACCATGAGGTGCACGACACTATGCATTCCCAAAATGCAACGCCAACAGCCGGTCCACGCATGATATGATCGTGCATGGACCGGCTGTGCCAAACACGTGCTACACACAGCAGCCGCACACAGAGTTTATACTGAATTGAATCATAGCCATGCAATCAGAGCTCACCTCCTAAAGCGATTGTGAGGCAAGGCGTCAAACTAGGTGTGTTAGTAGCCTTGTTGCGGGACTGTGCGAGGAACGCGATAGGGCCAAGGGACGTCGCGGAGAGATTAGCGGCGAGCGATGGCGCCACGGCTCGACGAGCCAATTGTTGTGCAAGCGCGTGCTAGATAGTAGCTGCCTAGTTAGTAGCTGCCTCGACCATAGGCGCATCGGCGGAAAGTCTTTTGAGCGCCGTTGCTTAAGTGGAAGACTCGGTTGCTGCGTTCGAGCCAAAGACAGTACGAAACTACACTACGTGCACGCCACGTCAACGCGTTGGGTTGTCAACAAAATTCTAGTCGAACGATTGGACACAGCTCGGCCTTCGTCACTCGGAGTGTCCATCCTTCTGCTTCGGCTAACGTTAGTACGTCGGAGCTTGCGACGTCGGAACTAGAAGTAGCATGTGATGGGAGCGACCCGAGTGATCACCCCTGTCAGTGACATAGAACTCCTTTCTCGCGAGTTGCAGGCAGTCTCGCTGTGATCTACGACCCACTTCAGCACGCGGGCAACTATTCAACTATGTACGGCGAATCAATGGGCTATCGAGCCCACATGGAACGAAGAAGCTGGAATGTACAAGTACTAGTATGAAATTTGACAAAAATAGAGTACAAAAGTCTCAAGCAACGACAGCAAACAACGCCTCAGCGTCACGCGCCGCTTGTACAATGGCCTCGTCGGCGCCATTCGGCAGCTCCCAATGCGGGTACACCACCAGCATTGCGACATGCCCCACGAACGCGCCGGCGTAATCAAACGTCTTGTCAAAGGCGCGGGACGCTTGCGTGGCTGCGATAAAGGCGGTTAAAACACCCTTGGACTCTTCGTTGTGGAATGGCGTGCCAAGCGTCATGAGGTGGAGGTTCGCGGCCATTTGCGCCACGTCCATACCCACATGCCCGAGGCGGCAGCACTCCCAGTCGACGACGCTCACGCTTTGTCCAAGCACGTCGACGAGGACGCTGCTTGGCCAGAGATCGCCAAAGATCCATTGCTGTAGCACGTTGCGTGCGGCAAGACTGCGTGCATACCACGCCGCGCCTTCCTCTTCGCCAAGAGCTTTGACCAGCGACGGACGCGCAGCTTCGTGGAGCGAGATCAAAATGGGCGACATGTGCTCGGCCGGCGCCATGGGCTCGACCACGTCGTGGACACTCGCCACAAACTCGGCGACGGCGGCTGCCACAAAGTCTAGCGCTGGTGGTGCGCCGTGGTCGTGTCGCAGCAAATCAAAGAGCGTGACGTGCGCATCGCCGGCGTCCGACATGATGACGACGCTCTCTTCTCGGTCATAGAAGATCGGGTACGGCGTCGACCAGCCGTCGCGCACCTTGCACTGGGCTTCCATGCACGTGAGCGCGCAGTGCTCGACCTCGGACCGCTGCGTGGGCAGTCGAAGGCTCGGGTTCCATTTGACGGTTGCCGGGAATTGCTTGAGAACGACCGTGCTGCCCGAGGCAAAGGTGACGCGCCACACGTGGTTCACGAGGCCGCCCGAGAGGCGCACGGCCGAGACGACCGCGTCGCTGTGGTCGCGACCTGGGATCACGTCGGCGCGGGCCACGTACGCTCGGACTGTCTCTTCGAGCTCAAAGTTCATTTTCAGGCTAAAGGCAAAGTGAGCTTCTTCGTGCAGGCAGCGGTGTGTGATTGGTCAAAATGATTGTCTTTTGCAGCCCCATGGATATTTCCGCACCGCTTCCGATGGCGGCGCGTCCTTCTTGCGAGGAAGGCGAAGGCTAACCACTTGCGATGAGCTCTTGTAACAACATAACCCTGGATCTTACCGAGGTCTGGGCAATAGCTTGATGTGGCCAATCAAGATCAAGGCAAATGCTCTACGGTGAAGCATGCAGTGCCAGCTTTGCTCGGTGAACAGGGCAACTTGACTGGGGCACGATGACGAAGCATGATACTCTCCATGTCAAAGAGCAGATGCGCTGCGAAGAAGTTATTTGTACACTGTCCATCGGAATCAACTTGGTGTCTTTCGCGCGCAGGCGCTGTGGCGATGGCGCGAGCGTGGTGGCGGGAAACAGATTCTGCATAGCACCCTCCACGCAAATAGTGTGATACGGTAGTGGATGTGCAAGTGCAATGTACCATTCTACGAGCACTAAAGCACCTACGTCCGTCTATCGTAGAAGAACGTGTGTCATATAGTATGCTCGGGCGATCCTTTGTCGTTCTTGGAGCTTGATATCGCTCCTGTGGCGGACCTGCATATCCCGCAACCAAATTGCACACTATTTCAGAAATGATGATCGCATCTGATTGGCCCTTGCGTGGTTTGCCGCCATTTTCGATTTGCACGCATGAGTGACATCCGAGCCTTCTTCACCGCGTCCGACCGGCCGAAGCGAGCTGCCGCGAGCCGCAGCAGCGCCGAGCCAGCGGCCAAGAAGGCCAAAGAAACCCCGGCGGCGACGGAAGCGGCGCCGGCAGAGGCCGCGCCGACCAAGACTGCCTCGGCGGCGCCAGCTCCTGCGACCGTGGGCGACCTCTTGACCGAGCCCACGTGGCGCGAGATGCTCGCCCCCGAGTTCAAGAAGAGCTACTTCAAGTCGCTGGACGCGTTCCTCGTCCGGGAGCAGCAGTACGCCTATGCCTGCCATCGACTTGCGCTCATGTTGGCGTAGGAAGAAAGCCATGATTTTCCCACCGAAGAGCGAGATCTTCACTGCGCTCAACCTCTGCCCGTTCGATAAGATCAAAGTGGTCATCCTCGGCCAAGACCCGTACCACGGCCCCGGTCAGGTAGACTCGCGTTGTCGTTGCCGACGCACCTCAAGGGCTCTTAGGCGCATGGCCTCTGCTTCTCGGTGCAAAAGCCCGTACCGCCGCCGCCGAGTCTCAAAAACATCTACAAGGAAGCGATCGCAGACGTGAACATTCCCAAGCCGTCGCACGGTTGCTTGCTTTCGTGGTGCGACCAGGTACGATACTCATTCCCTGGCTCCATCGATAGCTTACCCGTCCTGACGGCACAGGGCGTCCTGCTGCTCAATACGGTGCTGACGGTGCGTGCGACCGAGGCCAACTCGCACAAGAAGCAGGGCTGGGAGACGTTTACGGACGTCATCATGCGCAAGATTAGCAAAGAGACGTCCGGTGTCGTGTTCCTTCTCTGGGGCAAACCGGCGCAGGTACTGCCGACTACATTTCTTATAGTTTTCTCATGATAAATGCAGGAGAAAAGCGCGCTCATCGACCGGTCCAAGCACTGTATCCTCACGAGCTCCCACCCGTCGCCGCTCGGCGCCACCAAGACGGCCGAGCCTTTCATCGGGTCGCGCTGCTTCTCCAAGACGAACGCGTACCTTGTCCAGCAGGGCAAGGACCCGATCGACTGGACCGTCGAGTAAGCGTCTTTGCCCAGCCTTGCTTTGCACCCTAATGTATAAGTCCATTTGTAATGCCATGCACCTCCGTTAGAGATTTATCGTACGCTACTACTAGTAAGCTCCTTGAGTTAGGTCCTTTCAGCGTGGCGTTGATGAATTGATACCTTGCCCATTATTGGATTGGCCAATTAAATCGTACTTTGTAGGGCGTACTTAATTTGACATCGCACTTTGTAGACGATGGCAGGGCTCGAGCACCGCGCTGCGGCGGCAGCGACAGCCCTCCTCCATGGTACAGACCTCGACGACGTGCATGCGCTACTGACGTCCGCTCCATTCTTGCTGGCGCCCATGGTCCGCCGATGGGCGGCGCACGAGCCAAAGGCGGTGTCCAGCGCGCGGCTCTTGCTAGCGCTGGCGTCGCCTGCGCAATTCCGGGCCGTTGTGACGGCGCTTGCACCCAAGCAGCAGCTCGAGCTGCTCGCACCACCGCTGCTGCCAATCGACCTACGCCTGCGCGCTCTCTCAATCGCCTTGGAAGACAACACGGCGCCATTGGCGTGGGTCCAAGATGCATGCTTCCTCTTGGAACACGAGACCAGCGACTCGTTCAGATTGGCTGGTCGTGACAACGTGCTTCGTCTGACCGAGCAACTACGGGCCTACGGACCGCAGTCGGAGCAGTTCAGCGCAACGCTCGAACGACTCGCCGCCATCGGGTGCCCGCGCTCACACGCCCATGCCATCCCGCTGTCGCTACCTGCACTGCGTCTGCCGATGGATGCTATTAACGCGATGACAGCGCCCACAACAGGTACACGACGTCACAGTGCGACATTGACGTATGCGTGACCTTGACTAGGGCTCTGTCCCGTCCACGTACGTAGGCTGCGGACGCTTGCCGCGTCCGGCCCGACCTCTCTTAGCGCCGTCGTCGTCCTTGCGTGGGACATGGATACGTTCTGCAAAGACCACCTCGAGGCGCCAGCACTCGGGCACGGCGCAGAGCTGGTTCAGCGCACGGCGTTGCATTGGCAGCTGTGCCTCTCGTCGTTGCTGGACGCCTTTCTCGAAGCCGCGACGCTCGAGCGCAACGGTGTCGCCCGCTTTCTCTCGGGTCGTCGCCACTGGGCGCATTCCGTGGTTTGCCAGCTCTTGCGAGTTCCCAACGCTTCGTGGTCTGTGAGCCAGAGCCCTTCTGCGCGCGTTGCGGACACCATGGCGCACCTCGCCCGCGTCTACGCTGCATGGTCGATAGCAGACTCGCTACACGCCGTGTACGACCTTCTCTTGGGCGCAGAGGCAACGCCGCTGAGCGATGCATTCTGGGCGAGTGCACTCGGCGCCGGCGCGGCGCTTGTGCATCACCAAAACGAAGCTTCGTACACGCCGGTCGAAGAGTACCTCGTGGCGCGGGCGGCGTCCTTGGTGGTGTCCCGAGGCCGCCACGTTGACCTCGCGAACGCGCGCCAGCTCTTCTTTGACGACACGGCGCTGGCCGTGGCGACAACAAACGAGGCGCTTTCACCTCGCCTGTGGTCGCGCGTGCTCCACGCATGTCTCTTGCGCAACGACGACTCGGACTGGATACGCTCTGTGGCTATCGACGACGCAGTGCTTTGCGATGCGTTTGCAGCATCGCCTGACGTGGCGCTGGCGTTGGCGACGGCCGTGGCGACGCAGCTCTCGTATCCACGCGGACGTGCGCTGCTATGCCGCCTTGTCGACCGCAATCGCGCGATCGCAAGCGTCCGTGCGCCGTCGTGGCCCAGCCGCGTGCTGCTCAGTGACGTTCTGGGGGACATGTCGCTCGATGACGCTTGGACGAGCCACTCGAACGCACTCGTGCGCTTCTTCGTCGCGTTCGACCACGACGGTGCGGATGGCAAAGCGCTCTGGGCGCGCTGCTGCGCCGACGACAAGCAGTTTCTGGACGCTCTTTTTTTCAGTCTCGTCACCTCGTCGCGGAAGACGTCCGACCGCTGTCACTGGACGCGACTTTGGAACCAGATCGTCTTGTGGCTGCGGCAGACTGGGTCGGCCGTCGCCGAGATGTGGGCAAGCCACCTTGTGCCGCCGTCGGCGACCTTGGTCGCGTACGGCGAGCGCTACACGCATCCGAATGCCACCGGACTGCCCATGTCGCCGCTGCGGCTCGAGACCCTTTTACGGATCGATCTCGAGACGAACATGCCGCTCGACTTGCGCGCGCTCACGGCCTTTTTGCTGCACACGGCGGTCCACTGCGTCGACATGTCGCAGCTCGAGCACTTGACACTCGGCGTCGCCACGATCCGCGGCTGGTTGCTGAACGACCACTGGAGCAACGTTCTGCAGACCGCGCTCACGCGCATCTCGGCGTCCGAGCTCCCGAATTGGATTTGCATCACATCCTCGTGGGTCGACTTGCCGTGGGCCCGCGTCTTGGAGCAGCCGCACGTCTCGGCGGCGCTCGTGACTCTGTTGTGGCAGGCCCCGGCACACACGGCGACGCTGCAGCAGTGGTTCAACCTCCCCGCGCTCCGCACGCTGCCCATCACATCGTGCATCATCCATGCAGCGCGGCAGTCATTGCTGCTTGGTAGCCATGCGTCGTGGATGACGTTTGCAACGACGTTGGCGCAGGCGGTCATCGTGCCCACGAAGGCGACATCGACGATCGGGTTTTTCATTGGCCACGAGACAAGCGTCTCGACGCCCTGCGTACAAGTTGGAGGGTCGCCCGCGCCGTTCGTGGCCTTGGACTGCGCGTCGTGGATCGCACTCCTCGGGTACTGCGACGACCCTCGGCTGGCCCCACTTGTTCATATCACGCTCATGCAGCTGTATTTGCCGACCGAATGCAAAGGCGACATTGATGCCCTCGGCCAAGCGATTCTAACCGGCGTCCTGCGACTCTCGCTGGCGCAAAAGCGCGTGCCATCGTGGTTGGCGTCGCCGTGCCACCTTGTGTGCACCTCGTCGTCGCTGCACCCGTGCTCATGGCTGCTCCGGTCGCTCAAGCGCATCGCGACCGCGAGTTCGCCCATGAACCCCACCCGACTCTCGCATGCCATGATGACCGCGATCGACGCGCTCTTCCTCCCGCACATGCTCAAGACTGCGATATCGACGCAGCCGAGTGCGACGCAGTGGTTAATACCCGAGGTGCGCCAGGCGCTTCACGCGCACGCAGTTTTTCGCAGCGTCGGGCTCGGTCCGCTCCTCATCATGTGCCTCGTGCTCGCCTTTGTCGTGCATGTCCCGCCAACCGACGCCACGTCTGTGTTTGAAATACGGGTGCATGCGCTTCTCCAGCGCGATCGGGACGACGTTCGAACCATGCTCTCGGACACTTCGGTCGACGCGCTCGTCGCAAGCTACTGCGCGATGCAGTCGGCCAAAGCGTCTGCGTTTCTCGCCCGCTTACGCAACACCAACGTGCCCGTCGTCGTCGTCTCGGACGAACCTCTCGCCAAGCGGCCGCGACACGAGACCGCGCCGCCACTGGTGTGGTCGAATTTGCTGCACGACGATGCGTGGCGCCAGGTGCTCACCACCGAGTTTGAAAAGGCCTACATGCGCCGCCTCGCCGCCTTCTTGGCACTCGAAGCAGAGTTGGCTCACCGTCTTGGTTGGCATGCAGCTCATGCTGTGTATTAGGCGAGGACACCAACTGTGCCCGCCCGTCCGAAGCCTCTTGGCGGCGTTCGATGCGTGCCCGCTCGAGAGCGTCCGCGTCGTGGTGCTCGGCGCGGAGCCGTACGCCTCAATCGGGAAGGCGACGGGGCTGTGCTTTGCGCTGCCGCCCGCAGCCCGCGTTTCCACGAGCCTCCAAGCTCTGTTTGATGAGCTCGGCCGGGACTCGGCGCTTCCGCAATTGCCAAGCGCGTCGCTAGAGAGCTGGGCCAAGCAGGTACGACGACGCGATAGGTTGCGTGGCGATGCAAGATACGGTGGGCGTAGGGCGTGCTATTGCTAAACGCAGTGCTGAGCGTGCGCGCCAACACTGCCGGGTCCCATGCGAACCAGGGCTGGGAGCTCTTTCTCGAGGCCGTGCTGCGCATTCTCAACCGAGTGACGTCCCACAGTGTATTTTTGCTCCTCGGCGCCGCGCTGCCGGTAAAACTTGTCGACATTGATAGCGATGAGATGTTGACGCGCGTGTGGTGATGTAGAAGCGCAATGTCCTCATCAACGGCGCCAAGCACCTCCTGCTCGACTGCAACGACGGCGTCCACGGCTCACACTGCTTTTCCAAGATCAACGCGTATCTCGAAAAGCACCGCCGCGGTCGCATCGAGTGGACTCGTTCGTAGTTTGTAGTTTGTAGTTTTCGTGTCTCGTTCTTGGCTCATCGTACAGTGTAACTGGACCTGGGTTCTGGCAACATATGGGGGTTTAGGGTCCATCACTGGGTTGTCGGTGTAGGATGCGCTAGAGGCACTCGAGCTTGTCCGCATCAGCTGGTTGCTTGCCTGCTCTCATTGCATTTCGATAAAGTTTGCAATAGTACCAATGACAACGTAGATTTTTGGGACATGAGAATGTGAAAAGGGTAAGGAAAAGAGAATTTTGTTGTAGGTTAAACATCCATGACGCATTGTATTGCGGGCTGCCGGGCACTTAAATAAGATTCTGGTACCCTGCATCAATGTCGACGGTCTTGGCCTTCTCGGCGGCCGCAACCTTCTTGGCAACGACGAGCGCAACCATGCCAAGGCCAAACGAGAGGAGAACGGCGGCCGCGGGCGAGAGCGAGCCGGCGCTAAAGATGCCGGCGGACGTGAGCAGTTGGCGCATGAGGGACGCGCGGTCGATCGCGTACTCGTCGCCAAAGAGCGAATAGACGTTCGGGCGCTGGCAGAGCACAAAGCCGCAGAGGATCGAGGCGGCTTGGCCAATGACTTTGGAGAGCGACGAGGCGTAGTGCGACGAGACCGAGTAGCACGAGAGGACGGCTTCCATGCAGTCGCACTTGAGCGAGAAGATCTTGTAGAGGCAGGCGATCGTCTGGTACGACGACGAGTAGTCCGTGTGCTGCGTGCGGAGGTCGGCAATGTCGCAGTTGGCGTGGTCAAAGAGCTGGTACTCGAGGAACGACGCGTACTGGTCGACGTTGCAGTACTCGAGGAGACCGTCCGTCGGGCAGTGGCGCACAGCCTTAATGGCGTCTTCGGTAATGGAGATTCCAAGTTCTTCGCCGCCCTCTTCGCTGGCCAAAAAGAGGGGGGCCGTGATGGGCGCGATGTCCTTGAAAAAGCCGTCGGTCGTTGGTGTTGCCAGCCCGACGTTGTACGTGCACGTCGAGGGGCCATCTTCGCTGGCTTCTACGTAGTCGGACGGCAAACCGCCTGTCACCGTGTAGTAGAGCAAGTCACGGCCGCTCACATAGTCGTAGCGGATGCGCTTGGGCGTCTTGTTGTCTCCAGTACCCTGGTCAATTTCGTCGCACGGGCACGGGTCATAGCGTCGGCCTTGCTTCTTCGACACAGCGGTGGGCTTGATGAGTGGCGTCGTCAGCGTCTTGGTCTTGCCGTTGGCTTCGTACGTGGTCGCAACACAGACGTCGCCGCGGAAGGGTGTCGCGCGCGGGTTCGGGTGGGCGTCGTCGCAGCACGCGCCATCGGGAGCGTCCGTGACGCACGACGGCGCCAGAATCAGATGCCCGAGGTTGCGCTGTAGCGCCTGCAAGTAAGTGGCCTTGGTCGTGTCGGCGCAGATGTCTTCTTTGTCGAGCCATTCGAACTTGGTGCCAGAATCCGCCGACGTGCAAAAGCTAATGTAGTCGGCCGCCGACATCATGTAAGGCGTGGTCTCGTCATCCGGGTTGGCGGCGGGTGGTGCGGGGTTGTTCGGGTACCGAGGATTGTACGAGTTGCCTTGATCCGCGTCCGCCTTCTTGAGTTTTGTCGCAACAGGGATCATGATGCGCTCCCATGACGCAAAGTAGCTGTTGGGGAGGCAGCACGACTCGCCAATGTGGACGCGCTCGCCAATCACGTCGAGGTCGCCGAGGCCCGAGAGGTACACGCGCGCCTGGCGCAGCTGGTCGTTCCCGATCTCGATCACGCTCTCGAGCAGCGTCCGAAAGTCCTCGACGGTTTCGAGCGCTTGGCCGGCCGCGCACGCCGTGACGCACGACGTGTAGCCCGCGATCGTCGAGATGCAGTCGTTGATGCCCGTCGCGCTGTAGTCGCTCGGGAGCACGTCGCACTTGGTCGCGACGCAGTTTTGGTACCCTGTGAAGATCGAGTTGTAGTAGTTGGGGTCGATGATCGCGTACGCCGGCGGAAACGTGATCGCCTTGCGGCCGTAGCCGTAGCCGCCCTTGCCTTGGGGAGCGTAGTTGTCACCGCCGTAGCCACTCTTGCCTTTCGGGGCGTAGCCAGCGTTGTCATCACCATAGCCACCCTTGGCTTTCGGGGCGTAGCCAGAGTTGTCGCCACCATAGCCACCCTTGGCTTGGGGGTTGTAGCCACCGCCGTAGCCGCCTTGGCCTTGGCTTTGGGTGGCGTACCAATTGTTGCCTCCACCATAGCCGCCCTTGGCTTGGGGCGGGGGGTAGACGGCGTCCGTCGCAGCCACAGCGGTGACGGCGGCGGTACCAGCGAGAAGACGAAACATTCTTCGGAAGCTCTCGCGCCGAGGGCTGCAGATACTGAATGACGATGGCAGCCGCTTCCATTTC
The DNA here is from genome assembly GCF_000281045.1 of Saprolegnia diclina VS20. NCBI lineage: Eukaryota > Oomycota > Saprolegniomycetes > Saprolegniales > Saprolegniaceae > Saprolegnia > Saprolegnia diclina. The sequence goes on along the minus strand of NW_008246096.1, from coordinate 410,236 downwards.
CAAAGGACATCCCCAAGCGTCGCGCCAAAGGGTCGGATCGCCCATGTTGGCTTCTGATTGGCTGCGATTGTTTGGCGCGCGCTGTGATTGGCCAGCCGTTCATAAATTTCCAGAATCCCGTTTCACGGAAACTGCTCTTGGATCGGTCGCCGAAACCACCCAAGCCTGCACCGTGTATTGCAGCCTATAAAACGGTAAATCGCTGTAGATTCCGGTATTCTGCCTTGCTGCCTTGTGCGAAAAGACGATAGAGGTTGAGCACCAGTTGCGTTCAACAAGCACGGCAAGCAAGACGCTGCATCCGAAGATGATACGGAAATGGCAGCAGTATTGCGACGGACTTGCACCGGGACAACAAGGAATTCCCGTCATATGCAGCAATTTTGAAGTAAGCATGCCAAGCGAATCGATATCCCAAATGTACACAGCACTTCACAACTGCAAGGTCATTCTTCTCTGCCAAATAGGTAAAGCTGGTCCGGGTGTCCCTACGAGAACATGTTCGTACAGCACTGAGTGGGTGCAAGCTCCGACCTCGGACGCCGCCAAATCTTGTGGCTTGAAGCTGGCGTCGTCGCGCTGTTTGATTGGCTGATTTTTTGCCAATAGCATCGTCGTGGGTCATTTCAAGATTTGCGATGGTCAACCTCTTTCCGCTCCTGCGCCAGCTGCGGCGCGACCTCCACGCCCACCCAGAGCTCGCGTTCCAGGAGGTCCGGACCCAGCGCACGCTCCGCTCGATGCTCGTCAACGAGGCCAAGATCCCCGAGGCGAGCATCCGCGCATGCGCGATGACCGGCCTCGTCGTCGACATTGACGCGCTGCCGAGCGCGGCCGCGTCGGTGACGCCCGTGCGCTGCGTTGCGTTCCGATCGGATATGGACGCGCTGCCGATGACCGAGTGCAATGCGCACCTGTCGTATGCGTCGACATCGCCCGCGATCGCGCACATGTGCGGCCACGACGGGCACATGGCGACGCTCGTCGGGTTTGCCATCTTGCTCCAGCGCAAGCGCCATTTGCTGCCCGCGCAAACGCGCGTCCGGCTTCTCTTCCAGCCGTCCGAGGAAGAGAATCCCGGCGGCGCGCTCTCGATGATCGCCGACGGCTGCCTCGACGGCGTTGACGAGGTGTACGGGTACCACAACTACGGCTTCCCCTTGGGCCAGGTCCATGTCCGGTCCGGGCCCGTCATGGCCCACGAGCAAGAGTTTACCGTGCGCATCACGGGCGCCGGTGGGCACGGCAGCGCGCCGCAGCTGTGCCGCGACCCCGTCATCATCGCCGCGCAGATCATCAACGCCGCGCAGACCATCGTGAGCCGAAGCCTCTCGCCGTACGACACGGCGGTGCTCTCGATCACGCAGGTGCACGCGGGCGAAGCCAACAACGTGATCCCGTCGACTGCGACGCTCGGTGGCACGATGCGCGACTACGCACCGGCAGCCGCAACGCTCCTGCGGACGCGCTTTGAGACGCTCGTCCATGGCATCTGCGCCATGCACGGTGCGACGGCCGAGATCACCATGCAGGAAGGGTACCCGGCCGTCATCAACGCGCCGGCGCAAGCAGCGATCGTGGCCGAGGTCGCGGGAAGCATTGCCATCGCAACGGAGGCGGGGCTGCCCATGATGGCGTCCGAAGACATGTCGTATTACCTTCAGGAACGCCCCGGCTGCTTCTTCTTCCTCGGCACCAAGGGCGTCGACGATGCGCAGATCCGCGACGTGCACTCGGATGCGTTCGACTTTAACGACGACGCGCTCCCACTCGGCGTGCGCATGTTCCTCTCGGTGCTCGAGCACCGGCTCGGCACACAGCTCTACTCGGCCGACGAGTTTACGGCGGCGTTGCACGTCGAACCCTAACCCTCTTGCCTGTCCTTCCTACCTTTTTGCGTCATGGCACGTCTTGACCACATCCAGCACCTGCAAGTTCTTCCATAACTTTATAAAAGCTAGCTAATCGTACAGCGCGAGCCGTCCCGGTCCGAGAGCATCGCTGAGAGCTCATCGTCCGAGAGCGGGCTGGCACTCATGTTGGGCGGAAACACTTGGCGCACGGGCAGCGACTGCATGTCGCGGCGTGCGTAGAACAAAATGTAGGCCGATGACGAGACCACGTCGCGCTCGTCAATGTCGCGGCAGAGGTGGTCGTTGAAGCACCGCCACTTTTGATCGCTCTCGCTTCGCACGTTGGCGACGTAGTGGCCGGCGCCAAGGGCTCCCATGTGGTTGATGACCGCGTACAGGTCGTAGACGCTGTTGGGACGCGCCTCGTGTTGCGTCGCGAGCTTGCCACCGAGGAATTGCCAGTGTTCGAGCCCTGGTGTCAGCGTCTTCTTGACGAGAAAATCCGCCAAGTCCAAGCCACGTAGTGGGAAGTGGACGAGCTGCCGCAGCTTCTTCTTGGACGACGACGTGTACTGGAAGCGTTTGAGCTGGATCACGAGCAATGGCGGGAGGCGCCAGAGATCCATCTTCTTCGTCGACGGCGACAGCGCCTTGCAGCGGCCGCAAAACGCCTGTCCACGCTCGTCTGTGATATCTTATACGCCAAGAACCTGAGCGGTCGCACCTCGTCCATGGGTTCGCAGGCCGTAAACTCGAGCAGGCACGACGCCAAGCTCAAGGGCGCGTCGACCACCGCCTTGTACGTGTGGTAGCTCGGGTGCACCTACGCCGCATCTACATGCACGCACAACCATCTGTCCGAGCCCACCACCACTTTGCTGGCTTCGCCGCCGTCGTAGACTTCTGTCATGGTCGCCATGTCCCAGTCGATCGCAAGCGTCTCGCGACCGCACATTTGGACGAAGGCGACGTCGTCGCTGGGCACCAAGCAGCCGCGGCAGCCGTCGAGCCAGTCGCAGCGCGAACACGCTAGCCCGTCGGTCGTCACCATCCGGAGACAAAACCCAAACCCCGTGTCCTCTACACAGCCTTCGTATGAGCTCAATATGGAGCATACAAGTCGTGCGTACCCAGGCCGCGACCGAGGGCAACGGTCGCCACGTTGCTGCGCGCACTTGGTGCGCGAGCGGTCTTGAGCGGCACCGGCAGCTCGGTCCAATGAAAGATACGACGCAGACGCTGCCAGACTGCCACGTACAAGGCATAACCTGTCGTGGCGCTTGGTACAAACGGCAGCACGAGCGGCGTCCCAAACAGCCGCAACACACACGGGTCGGTCAAGAAGACGTTCGAGTGCTCCATGCGGCGATGCACCAAGTACACGTGCACGCTCTTGCCCGCGTACTGCAAGACGCGTGTGCGCGACAAGCTACACACGAGCCGCGTCGAGAGGCCGGACACATGCAGGTAAGGAGAGCCTACCCACTGTCGCGCTTGCCCGTCCAGTACGCAATATCGTAAGTGCCGTTGGCGTTGCAGTGAGTGATGCGCGCGTGCGACGGCGTGCCGCCACGGTCGCTCGGGACGCCAACCGCGTCGCCGACGCGAAGCGGCGCGGTCGGGTCGCACGTCGCTTGCTGCTGCAGGGCGGTGACATCGTCAACTTCGTACACGATGAGGGGCTCGTCGTCACGAATATGCGACACGCTATGGCCCGCGGCAAAGACCGTGTGCACCACGCCGTCCCGACCTTGGAGGCACGCGGCAATGAGGTGGGCCGTCTCAACGACATCGAGCGCGAGCACGGCCTGCTTGACGTCGGCGATGGTGCCACTGCGCTGGATCGGCACTGTGACGCGCAGCGGCGGTCGGTCGCAGCGAAACACGATCGTCAAGACGAGGTGCCGCAGCGTGCTCTCGGGCAGCGGCAGCTACGCGCCGTGAGCACGCTTCTACCATGGGCATTGGGAAACGTACTTGGAGAAAGGTGAATGGCTCGAACGACGCCGACGCAAAATGGCAGCGCGAACACGTGAGCAGCGACTTGTACTGGCCCATAAAGAGTGCGACAATGACCGACACTTCGCGCTGGAGAAACGTCTGCCACCACTCGTCGGCCACGTCCGCGTCGCGCCGGCCATGGCTGTCGGCGATCGGCGTGCTTGGCGGCGGCTCGACTACGCGGTTGAGATCTTCGCTGAGACCACTCAGAAGAAACGCAAGGAGTTCTTGGGCGTCGTGCTGGTCGTCGTTGTCAAAGTGGCTATTGTACTTGGCGAGCACCGCCTTGAACGGCGATGGTGACAAGTGCTTCTTGGACGTTGTCCAGAGCTGCAGCACGAGCTGGCCAAACGCGGCCGCAAGGCGCCCCTACCGCCCAAGCAAACACGTGGTTGGACATGAAACATCAGCAGGATACAGACATACCTGCATGCCCAGCGGGTTGCGCGTGTTGATGTCGTGCCGGTATAGCCCGGTACGAAAGTAATCGCTGAGCAGGCGTGAGTGGCTCAAGCACTGGATCGCACTGCTCATGTAGCACGTGTTTCCGAGGTTGTCGAGTCCGACGAGCCCGTTCGAGTAAGATTTTGGCGCGTCCGAAGACGGCGGGTGACTCTCGGGTGCTGTCTCGTCCAGACTTCCTTCCGGCTAGTCACATATCCCTGTCCGTGCCAGCACGATCGACCAAGGTTCTACCTGGGAGAGCGGCCAGGACCCGTCGCTGTCTTGCACTTCAACGAGCAAGACCCATTCTTGGCTGAGCTGGGCGTAGGGCAGTGCATTGGGTGGCAGTAGCACCTAGTGCAGCATGCAGTTGCGTTCCGACTTGGCCAAACACACCTTGGCCAACGGTTGGTCTTGGCGGAATGCCCAGAGACGGGATTTGGATACTGCATCGCGCAAAACGACGAGCGCGTGGCAGCAGTCGTAAAGCATGGACGCCGTCGTCGAGTGCGCGCCGACGAGGATCTCCTCGCCCGACAACGTGATGTCGCCGCGGTACGTGGTCTTGGCGACCCGCAGCACAAGCGGGAAGAGCTCCAACGTCAAGTGCCCGTCGTCGCCGACGACATAGGACCGCGCAAAGGGCGGGCCGCCGCCAAACCACGCCACCAACGCCGTGTACACGGGCTCGGGCAACAGCTACAAACACATTTGAAATGACAGCCGTGGAAGCGACAAGACACACGTGAAAATGCTGGCCGAGCACCATGTTGGGCTGGAGCCGACGGCTGCCGGCACGCAGCTGCAGCGCCCAATTGTTGAGGCGCGGCGGCCGCTCGGTCGTCGACGCGTCGTCGTCACACACGTCGAGGCCAGTGGTTTGCACGACGCTGGCGGGCAGGGCTGGAAACGGCAGCGACCCGCCGCGGGTGCCTTCGAGCACGTGGAAGCCCGAGTACTTGCACCACGCGCACCACCACGCCGTGTCAACGAGGTGCCAGATCTACCTCGTACGTGAAGGATCTGGTTGCAGAACGAGAGTAGACGGACATGCAAGCGCTGAGGGATGGTGTAGTCGAGCCAGCGGGCACGCACGATGCAGCGCTCGATCGCTGGCGTCTGCGGCTTGACGCTGTAGTTGAACTGGGACGAGACGGCGATGGCCAGTGCATGCAAAAGCGGCTCCACCAACGAGCGCGACGACGACGAAGTTGCCAGTTCGACAAACGCTTCGAGCGTGTACCCATCAGCGTCGTCGCTATCCGCCCGGACGTTGTCGTCTGCACTCTAGAGAGAGCGTCAGCATGGCGTGCGTCGAGAGAAGAGGATGCTTACATGGGACGAGGTGGCGTTGTCATGCATTGGGTGTTCAACGAGCTCGACGAGCGTGGCATGCGTCAATCGCGGGTCCGCGACGATGCGAAAGAGGTAGCGCAGCGCGTCGTCGGTGGAGCTCCGCGCAAAGGTCGACACGAGGAGGCAAAACTGGTGAAAGTCGAGGCGCGGGCCGATGAAGCGTGCGAGGGCCTCTGCAAAGCGTGGCGACGTTGACGCGGCAAAGGTACTTTGGACGAACGCGTCGGTCGCGAGCCGCTGGCCGCTCGTGAGGGCGCGCTGAAACCACTTTTCAAGGTTGCAAATCTCTTCAATCGTCAAGAGCGTGTCGGCGCGGATGCGGTCGCGGATCGCAACGACGCTGTACGCCGTCTGCAGTGCGCCGATACCGGGGTCCGGGCCGCGACCGACGTGCATGGCGACGGTCGCCAGCCAGCGAAAGAGAAACTCCAAAGATGCATTGCGCGTCTCAAAGTGGCGGTGGAACTCGGCGTACGTCAGGAATGGCGCCTAGAGCGAGGCGACGGATGCTTAGAGGAGACAAAGCAGTCGTGTCTACCTGCGAGAGCGTAGCCTTGTCAAAGAGCACGTCGAGCGCGGGTGCGACAAGCGGCAGCTTCGCTGCGCCATAGATGACAATGACAAAACGCTCGAGGACGTCGCGCTGGAGCAAGCCCGTGTCGTTGTAGTCGTAGATGGCAAAGAGAAGCTTGCACTGCTTCTCGCGGTACGCCTGCTGCAGCTTGGCGTCGGAGGATGGAACGTCACGCGAAAGCTCGAGACCGGCAAGGAGCTCGCTTAGCTGCAGCAGCCCCGAGTGCTCGACGTTGAGCACGTCAAAGATGCGCTCGGCCAGCGTCCGCGGGAAGCGAGGGAAGGACGCAAGCACCATGTAGCGGAAGGTCGCGCGGTCGATGCCATGGCCTCGCGGCGCGCCCGGCGGCAGCAAGCGGCGGAAGCCTTCGCGCAGGCGGTCGTACGGCTCGAGGTCCGGCGCCCCATCGTCGATGCTCGAGGCTGCTCCCATTATCTTCGCAGCAAGGAACCTTCTTGCCGCAATCGCGTATCCGGATACGAGCCCTCACACGAAGATCGGATTTTATTAAAATGACTGAAAACCAATACGAGCGCTACGATTCGGCATGTGCCACGTGTAAGACCAGCTTGCTCTGACGGTCTCGCGTCCTGTTCAGCGAGCACATTGTCGCGCCGTACAGCATAGTGCAGCCAGCATACGTGCCATGGTGGACATTTCAACGCTCGACGCCTGCAGGAAGGCTCTCCTTAGCATTTTACTTTAATGGGAAATGAAAAAAGAGGATGAAAATGTATGGTCCGACGCTGGGTGGTAGGCTCCAGGCGGCGACGACTGCGTACGTTGAGTCCATGTAGAACAGTACTTCCGGAGCCCCCGTTGTATCCCTTGTTGCAGCTCCAGACTGTCGTACCATGTCTGCCACTCGGCACCATGATGATGCCGAATATAAGCCGACCTCTGCCGCAAATAGCGTGCCACAACGGGCCAATGAGCGGGCGGGCAGAAGAGCAAGCCGCCCGAGGTGAGCTCGCATTTTACTGGTCAAAATTGGCACGTTTTTGGGAGCACCATTCAAGTGTCCATGATGTTACATCGGCTTTTCCCACGCCATCGCCCGCTCTCCCGGACGACCTGCCGCCGCAGCATGAGCACTGACGCTACGCCCAAGACGACGCCCATGGCCGACGGCGAGATCATCAAGGAAGGCCGCGCCAAGATCATTTTCCCCAAGGGTAACCAGGTCTTCTACAACAAGGTGCAAGTGCTCAACCGCGACCTCTCGATCGCGGTCATCAACCAGTTTGCGCACGAGCGCGCCCGCGAGGCGATCCTCAAGCAGCGCAAGCGTGAAAAGAACGAGGAGGTCCCGAGTGACGACGAGGTCAAGGCGCATGTGCTCGCGAACGCCGAGACGAGCGGCCTCAAGATCTTTGAAGCGCTCTCGGCCAGTGGTCTGCGCTCGATTCGCTACTGGCAAGAGATTGCTGGCGTCAAGTCGATCCTTGTCAACGACCTCGACCCGGCGGCTGTCATCTCGATCAAGCGCAACATCGAGGTACGCGTTTGCTTGGCAACGTTGGTCCTCAGTGATGTCGTGGTAGTTTAACGGCTTGACGACCGACAAGCTCATCCCGAACGAAGACGATGCGACGTCCGTCATGTACCGCCACCGCAAGGAAGCCGACAACTTTGACGTGATCGACCTCGATCCGTACGGGTCGGCGTCCATCTTCCTCGACGGCGCCGTGCAGGCGATTGCCAACGGCGGTCTTCTCTGCGTCACGTGCACCGACATGCCCGTGCTCTCTGGGAAGGACCCGGACGTGTGCTTCCATCGCTACGGCAGCGTCCCGTACAAGTCCAACTACCTCCACGAGAACGCGCTGCGCATGGGTACTACATCCCTATCTCTATCTATCCTAACCAACCTCGTGCTAGTCTTGCACTCGATCGAGTCGGCGGCCATCCGGTACCAAAAGCACATTGTGCCGGTCGTCTCGTGCAGCATCGACTTCTACGTCCGCGTCTTTGTCCGCGTCTACAAGTCGCCCGTGAACGTCAAGGCGTCCATGACCAAGCAGTCGTACGTCTACCAAGTACGCTCATTTTCCATACCCTATACCTACCCCCCAGGCTGCTCATCCAATGTGGCTAGTGTACGGGCTGCGACAGCTTCCACATGCAGCCGCTCGGCAAGTTCAACGGCAAGACGTACAGCGCGTCGTTCGTCGTACGTCGAGACTTGTCGGCGGTGGAGAGCCAACGTGGCGTGCTTCTAGGAGCCCGAGCGCGCGCTTTGTGACCAGTGCGGCAAAAAGTTCAAGATGTCGGGTGCGTCCCCATCATGCGTCAGCCATATCCTCAGCACCCTGTAGGTCCGATCTGGTCCAACCCGCTCCACGACCGCGACATGGTGCTCAAGGTCCGTGAGAACGTCATCAAGGAGGGTGTCGCCAAGTACCCGACCAAGGACCGTCTCCACGGGTTGCTCACGTCCGTCTCGGAAGAGGTTTACTTGCCTGCATCCAAGTCGACGCTGAGTGTGGTTTCTCAGGTGGTCGACGCGCCGCTGTACTACACGCTCCACGGCATTTGCAAGACGCTGCACTGCAGCCAGCTGCGCATGGACGTACGTAGAATGGCTCGGAGTCGGAGGCTCATGCAATGTAGCAAATGCAATCGGCCATTCTCAACGCCGGCTACAAGGTGTCGCAGTCGCACAAGGTCCCGGAAGCCATCAAGACGGACGCGCCCAACGACATCATTTGGGATATCATGCGCTGCTGGGTCAAGAAGCACCCGATCTCCAAGAAGCACGAGTCGGAGAGGGATGCGGGCACGCAGATCCTCGCCAAGGAACCCAAGCACGAAGCCGTCTTTACGGTATCTCGTGTTGTGAGCGAAATATGGTGCGAACGATTTTGTTTGTATGGATTAGGGCAAGCGTCCGTCGGCGGGCAAGGAGAAGGCGCTTCGTTTCCCCAAGAACCCGGAAGCGTACTGGGGCCCCAAGAGCCGCGCGCGTGGCCTTGCCGGCGCCGAGTTGGCGCGCGTTGTCGGTACGTTTATATATTGCTCATGGACGACATGGGGCTCATACATGGAGCAGAAGGCGAGCCCGAAGGCAAGAAGCCCAAGTTGGACGACCAATAATTAGATCACACTGCACCCTTTACACGATCATGATTTTGCCCCTTAACGCCCAACCTCACAGAGCAGCTTTCTAAGGTCACGCTCATATTTGCATGACAATCTTGGCATGAGCGTTCGCTCAAGTCGGACGCCAAGGACGCCACTTGCATCTCCAGCGGCCATGGAGGAGCCCGAGTTGACGGACGATGTTGGGGATCGTCCTGCGCACTCATGAAGCCATCGTGGGCTGGCGACCTGTGCATCGATTGGCCCGTGTGTGCTTGATTGTACGAGGTGATCTAGATACCCTGCGCTACAACAAGGAAGCATCGAGAGCATCCAACGAAGGCAGAGACTTTTGTCGAGTGCTTCGACAGGACTTGACAGAAGAAGCCTCGAGTTTGCGCTTGGGCACACCACGCGCTGCACCAGTGTAACGTTAGCAGCTAACAGGGGAGCACTGGCCTTGGTATGAGCAGCAGGGTCAGCGACGTTGGGTCTCTGCATCCTGGCACGGACCTATGATCCTGGCTTGCTTCCGAGAGAAGCGCGGGGATGTGTCGTCGTTCGGCAAGCAGTTCTTGCTACGTGGTAGGCAGTTGAAGAAGGATTCGAAGCGAGAGGGATCGGCGGAGTCCTCCACACAACGAGCTCCCACAGCGCTCGATCGCAGGTCGTTTGCAGACGATTTAACGTTAGGGGAGCAAACGACGGGAAAGCGTTTGGTCGCAGCCAGGAGTCACGAGAGAGCTCCAGCGCCGTCCTGAGTGCAAAGCATAACAGGTCATGTTCGAAGTCGCGTCCCAACGAGGTCAAGCACCGAGCAACTTCGACATTTGCTACTTGAAGCCCAGACTTCAACGTCGTTGCGACTGCGATGTGCAAGTGGAATGCTCTTCGAAACTCTGTCGAATGAACGCTTTTGCCTTGTGGAACGGACGCTCGTCTAGGAGAAAAGGTGTGAAGCTATCGAGACTCCAGTTGACGACCTGTCCATTGGAGAACGACCAGCCATGACGTAGGGCTAAACACCTTTGTCTCCACTACGGAACGTCCTCGTCCAGGTCGCTGTTGCGGCGTGGTGATGGCAACTGCTCGGATCAGCTACCACACAAATCCTTTATCATAAACTTCAGGTCCATGCGCTATCGGCCACCCTACAAGTCTCTCGGCTTCATCGCCGGGTCGTGGATGAAAACACTCCACGGACGTTCCCTCTTCTCTACACTGTGCAAATGCAGGGGCATGTCAAGGGCCAATGCACTGTGCATTATCGCTTGGTGATGTTGACCTTTTCCATGGAACAGCTTATCGAACGTCCTCCTGGTGGCCATCGCAAGTTTTTCGCCGTGGCAGCTCTCGCGGTCGCTGCCGATCCACGTCACATGCAGCGTGCGATGCGTCCCATCTCGGTGCAACGGAAATGCGCTGGCAGCTTGGACAAGCGCCATTGCTGGTCATTCTCTACGACGGCCGCCAGAGCGATTTTAATGAAGCTGCCACGTGCCAGGTCGACGGTGCACATCAAGAGCAACGCGCCTCTTCCTCACAAGTACCTGTCCAAGCTGATGTACCTGCCATCGCCGAAGTGGTACGCGGCGCATTACGAAAATATTCCTTTCCTCTGGCGCGGCCTCCCGGCGCGTTATCACATGCGATCTGTGGTGGTGCGAGCGGTCGGCGAGAGGCGTTCAACAGCCGGCTTTGGGTATGACGCCGGCATGAACCGCCGCAGGTTCACGGTCTTTCTGGCCATACGAATGACGCCGGCGTGCATAGCCACCGAATCTCCCGCTTGAATCTGACAACAGATGGGTACCTGGATGCATGTACCCACGTCCAGCATGTGCAACAAACGTCCTTCTAACCTTCGTCAGATGATGGATGCTAAAAACTTTCGAGTCTCTGGCTCTAGCTCCTTGACGACGCCGGCAAACTGCAACATCCTCCGGTCCAGTCTGTCCAGCATCGCCCATCTGGACGAGATAGAAGAAACAGAGTTTCTATCATTCTACAATTTGCTCCGGTCTCGGTACTCGGTACTTCGCAATGAAGCTGCTCACTGGCGACCTCATCCGCCTCGTCGAGACGCCCAAGGAGCGCGCGGCCGACGCGCTTGCCCACCTCGGTGGTGTCGAAGGCGTCGCCGCGTCCCTCGGTGTCTCGCTCGACGGTGGCCTCGACAACGACAACGCGGCCGATCTCGCCCAGCGCGAAGCGACGTACGGCAAGAACTACATTGAGCCCGAGAAGCCCAGCACGATCTTTGAGCTCATGTGGCAGGCGTTCCAGGTACTCACCCTTGATTTCTTGACAGGAAGAACTCATTTCATTTGATAGGACTTGACGATCATCATCTTGAGCGTCGCGGGCGTCTTCTCGCTCATCCTCGGTATCGTCGCGCCGCACGACTCGGGCCCAAAGACCTCGGTCAACAGCACCAAGGTCGAGAGCGACGAGCCCAACATGGCGTGGATCGAAGGCGTCTCGATCCTCTTTGCCGTCTTCATTGTCGTCTTGGTCACGGCCCTCAACGACTACCAAAAGGAGAAGCAGTTCCGCGCGCTCAACGCAGTCAAGGAAGACGAGAAGATCAAGGTCATTCGCAACGGCGTGCCCGCCGAGGTCAGCAAGTTCAACTTGGTCGTTGGTGACGTTGTCCGCGTCGACGTCGGTGACATTTTGCCCGCGGACGGCCTTGTCTTTGACGAGAACGAGCTTAAGATCGACGAGAGTGCGATGACGGGCGAGTCGATTCTCCTCCGCAAGACCCGCAAGGACGCCCCGTTCCTGCTCTCGGGTACGAAGGTCATGGAAGGCGTCGGCAAGATGCTCGTCGTCTGCGTCGGCGAGTCGTCGCAGGCCGGTATCATCTCCAAGCTCATCATGGGCAAGGGCGGCAAGCCAAAGAACTCGCCGGACGCTGAGGTCGCGGACAACTACGTCGCGGTCGTGACGCCCAACAACCAAGTGCCCGACCTCCAGCTCGAGACGTCCCGCAGCAGCACGTCTAAGGACGATGGTGACGAGGACGAACCGGTCTCGCCGCTCCAGGGCAAGCTCGACCGCCTCACGGTGCTTATCGGCAAGCTCGGTCTCGCGGCGGCCATCATTGTGTTCGTCGGCCTTGTCATGCGCTTCTCCATCAAGACGTTTGGCGTGGATGACAAGCCGTGGTCGAGCGACTACTTTTCCGAGTACCTCGGCCACTTTATCATCGGTATCACGGTGCTTGTCGTCGCGATCCCCGAAGGTCTCCCGCTCGCTGTGACGATTGCGCTCGCCTTTTCCGTCAAGAAGATGCTCTTGGACAACAACCTCGTGCGCCACCTCGACGCGTGCGAGACGATGGGCTCAGCGACCACGATCTGCTCGGACAAGACGGGCACGCTTACGACCAACCGCATGACGGTCGTCGAAAGCTACGTCGGCAACACGGAGTTCTCGTCGGCGGCCGACCTCCGCGCCGCCTTGTCGGCGGTCGCCATGGCGGCCCTCTGCGATGGCATCTGCCTCAACTCGACGGCCGAGATCCTTCCGCCGCTCAAGGCCGGTGGCAAGCCCGAGCACACGGGCAACAAGACCGAGTGTGCGCTCCTCCAGCTCGCCACCGACATGGGCGTGGTCTACGCCGACGTGCGCAAGGCCGGCGATGTCGGTCACATGCTCACGTTTAGCAGCACGAAGAAGCGCATGACGGTGGTCGTCCGCACCTCGGCGACGACGTGCCGCGTCTTCACCAAGGGTGCGAGCGAGATTGTCTTGGACCTCTGCCAGTCGCAGCTGCAGCTCGACGGGTCGGTGTCGCCGCTCAACGAGGCGCAGAAGAACCACATCCACAGCAACGTGATCGAAACGTATGCGAACCAGGCCTACCGCACGCTCTGCTTGGCCTACCGTGACATTGACGCGTCGATGGAAGTCATCAAGACGTGGGCCGACGAAGACCTCGAGCGCGACCTCACGTGCGTGGCCATTGTCGGCATCGAAGACCCGGTCCGCGACGAAGTGCCCGGTGCGATCCGCCAGTGCAACAAGGCTGGTATCGTCGTGCGCATGGTGACGGGCGACAACATGGCCACCGCCAAGTCGATCGCGCTCAAGTGCGGTATCCTCTCGCCCAACGACGGGTCGCTCGTCATGGAAGGCGCCGAGTTTCGTCGTCGCGTCTTGGACTCGAACGGCAACATCATCCAGAGCGAGTTTGACAAGATTTGGCCCATGCTCCGCGTGCTCGCACGGTCGAGCCCGAAGGACAAGTACACGCTCGTGTCGGGTCTGATCGCCTCCAACTTGTACCCGCACGGCCCGCAGGTCGTGGCGGTGACGGGCGACGGCACCAACGATGCGCCGGCGCTCAAGAAGGCGGACGTTGGTTTTGCGATGGGCATTTGCGGTACGGCGGTCGCCAAGGACGCGTCGGATATTATCTTGATGGACGACAACTTCAAGTCGATTGTGAACGCGGTCAAGTGGGGCCGCAACGTGTACGACTCGATCGCAAAGTTTCTCCAGTTTCAGCTGACCGTCAACTTGGTCGCGATCACAGTCGCGATCGTCGGTGCCATCGTGCTCGAAGAGTCGCCGCTCTCGGCCATCCAGCTGCTGTGGGTCAACCTCATCATGGACACGTTTGCGTCGCTCGCGCTCGCGACCGACTCGCCGACAGATGCGCTCCTCGAGCGCAAGCCGTACCCGCGCACCAAGGCACTGATCTCGCGCAAGATGTTCAAGCACATTGTCGGCCAGGGCATCTTCCAGCTCATTGTCATTCTCTTGCTCACGTTTGTGCCGTCGCTCATCAACGTCAAGGCGGGCTACAAGGACGAGCGCGACGGCAACAACCCGACCGAGCACTACACGATGATCTTCAACACGTTTGTGTTCCTCCAGCTCTTCAACGAGATCAACGCCCGCCGCATCCACGACGAGCTCAACGTCTTTGACGGCTTCTTCCAGAACCAGCTCTACATTGGCATCCAGATCTTCCAGATCACGCTGCAGGCGGTCATGGTCCAGTTTGGCGGCCTCGCGCTCAAGTGCGCGCCGCTCTCGGGCTCGCAGTGGGCGATCTGCATTGGCATTGGCGCGCTCTCGCTCCCGGTCGGCCTCTTGCTCCGCTGTGTGCACGCCGACCACTTTCCGCAGTTCTTTACCTCGTGCAACGAAGTCGAGACGGTCCACGAGCCGTCGGCGCGCGGCAAGGAGCTCTGGATGCGCACCTTTGCCCGCCTCCGCACGCAGATCCGCGTGATCAAGGCTTTCAAGAGCTCGGGCGCCCAGCGTCGCCTCCTCACGGAAAAGGGCCTTTGAACCCCATTTTATTTTTTTTTCCCTTTTTGTTTGTTACTTTTGGTTTTTTTTGTTCCCGGGGTTTGCGTCGGCGGGGATGGGTGATTTTTTTTTTCATTCTTTTTTGTTCCCTGGCCCGGACCGGAATCAGGGTGTCATAACCAGAGGCTCGATCATAGGAGGATCTCTACAGAGCAAGTGCTGTCAAGGAGGGCTAGTAGTTGCAAGCGCCACCATCCTTTACACGCTCTGTACGGTGCAGTGTGCTGGCTTAGTAAATATCTACCTAGGTCCTTGCCACGTACGTCCGAGGGTATATTTGCTTCGCTTGTGCAAGATACTGAACACATCATAGTCGATGTTTTGTCGACTCGACGTGAAGGGATCAAGACTCGTTTCAAGTAATATGACCTAAAACCTAAACCTATGTGATAATGGTTTCTAGAGCGACTAGGCCTTCTTCTGCCGCTTGGCCTTGGGTTTTGTGCATTCGAGCGCCAACTGCTTGGGCTGCAGCGTCATCTTGGCCGCGGCACATTGGTGTCGAATCATGTTGACGTACGCTTGCATGTCGTACTTGCGCTTGAGTCCGTCCGCATTCATGTAGCGGACCTTGCCAAAGATCGCGCGCTCGGCCCAGCCCGTGTCGTGCTTCCTACACTGAACGTCATCTCCATTTGCCACTTCACGGAACGTACCCAAAGACCCACGCAATCCCCGTATACGAGTTGGGATCGTACCCGTCGAGGTTGTACTTGTCGTTGAGCCGAATGCAAATCTCGTAGGCTTCTTCCGGCGACGCCGTCCACTCGAGAATCTTCTTGCCCCAGTACATTCGCATGTAGTTTTGCATCTACAGAATCGCCATCAATATCAATCTTTCAAGTGCCGACAGCAGTCCGACCTTGCCGTTGACAATCATGTCGAGTTGCGCGGCATTCCAATACGCGTCGTGCGTCATCGCTGTGTCGAGCTGCGCTTCCGAGTAGATGGTGGCCCGCGCGTCGTCAGCGTGGATCGCAAGCGTCTCGGTTGCGAACGGCGGCAGGCTCTTGATCGAGTCGTAGTGGCGCGGGTTGAACCACACGAAGTTCATTGAGAGCTCGCGACGTACAATGAGCTCTTCCAGAAACGACGCTTTGGAGGCGGCCATCGCGGGCCCACGGCCTTCGGTCGCATTTACCTGCAGCGCAATGTCGACCGGCGAGATGTTGCCATAGTGCAAGTACGGCGAGAGGTTGCTCGCGCCATTTCCGCTCGGCTCGTTGCGCTCGGTGCCGTACTTGAGCAGCTTCTGGCTCAAAAACGTGGTTAGCACCGACTGCGCCGACGTCTCGCCACCGAGAAATGTCGAGACGCGCGGGATGCTGCGGTCGACGTCCTTGGCCGTGGCGAGGAGCGTGTCGACGGCCGACGCATCGGTCAGGTCGAGCCACGTGTCGTGGGTTGACAGCGAAAGCGCTTGAAGCTCCTGCAAGGATTTTGGGGCCGGCGACGGCGGCGCATATGCAATCGACGGCAGTGATACAATGTACGTCGGCAGGTGCTTGGTGATCTTGGGGCGAAGCGTGCGCGCAGCGTACTCTTCCTTGTTGCTCGCGACTTCAACGGGCACGACCACGTCGCTCTCGACCTGGACGACCGGCGCAGTGGCCTGCTCGCCAAACGTCGTGCAGAGCTTGCGTCCCGACCGGAGGTACTGGAGCTCGGTCACGACGAGCGATGCGTTGCGGCTCGCGGCAAGGACCACGTCGAGCGGGCCGCTTGAGCCCGAGGCGCAGTGGACGGCGCTAAACGGGACGTGGTGCGTCTGCTGAAGCGACTTGTTGACGTCGTAGAGACTTTCGAGGAGAAACGCCATGTGGCGCTCCGACATGCCAGCCTCGTGCGTGTCTAACGTGTAGAGCACGTACAGCGGCTTCTGGAGGGTGGTGGCCGCGGCCATGGCCACGTGCAGTGCGTAGTTGTAGCGGGTGCGCAGCGACGTCTGCATCCAGTAGAGCACGTGCGAGCCGCTAGAAAGCGCGGCCGAGCCATGCAGCCAGCGGAGGCGTTCGGCCTTGACGCCCGCCACCGCCAAGTCGACCAGCTTCATGTGTGAATCCAAGAATACGCTCCAATTTGCAGACCGGTTTTTTGTGGAATTCGATGGAATTCCTTGGGACAAAGGCAATCTGGCGACCGCACGTTATCTCGGATCGCGTGGAGCTTACCTGAATGTACAACGTTGAGCGTCGTCCAAGCACCCCTAGGCAGCGGTTTGTTTCAGTACAAATCTTGCAGCAACCGATGACTCTGAAGTGGTCGGCAAGAGCTGTCGGCAAGGACCCCGCTGCTCACCAGCATTCCATCATTGGTCATTAATGAAATCATTTGGACCAATCACACGCGATACGCATCCAGCACACGACACAAGCACGGCACAAGCAACAGCTCGCGCCCAAGTCGCAATCGAAAATGAAATCGCCCAGACGCTCCATATTGATAGAGGCAGCTTTGGAGGACACGAAATGCCAGGTTACGCCATCGTGCGAGACCTAGAGCGACAGAAATAGGTCCAAACGTTAAAACTGGCATGTGCCATATATAAACTTCGATAGCCACATATAGCCACATATGGCCATATATATCCACATATAGCCAGCCACATGTAGCCACATATACCACCAACGACGCAGCAACAAGCACCATTCTTCAACCATTCTTGGTGAAGGCTCAGGAGATCGCAGTGTTACATTTGGTGTGATTCGCTCAAGAGTGTTATTATTGCAGTAGGAATTACGTACGACTAGGACACCCAGTACGGCTGCTTGTGCGCCAAGACGTAAATCAAGTCGTTGCCCGTCATGATGTCGTGCGACTTGGGGTTCACATACGCAAAGCCATACGGCACGGGGCGCACGGGCTCTGGGATCTCAATGCGACTCGAGCCTCGGCGGCGAGGCAAGACGCGAACGGGCGGCGAGAGAACTTCGGGGATGCCCGGCAACTCTTCGTCTGGTGCGAGCGGCGGGCTCCCAAAGCCCACATTGCTACTGCTGCTGCAAAGGTCGTTACTATCTATCGTCGTTGGCTCAGTACTCTCGGTGGCCGGGAGGCAGCGGTAAATGCCAAGCGTGAGGATCGAGTCAGACGCGAGAAGGTAGTCGAAGACGTAGCCAAACGATTTGCCGACAAAGTCCGTGGGCATTTCACACGTAAAGAGCGACGAGCGCTGGATCGCATGCGGCGTCGGCACGCCGGGCTTGACGGGCGAGCTCACGTTCGGAAAGACCGCTGTGTGCTAAATCGAGGTGAGGAAGCGTCAAAACGTGGCGTAGATCGTACCGCACGCAGCGCCGAGAAGACAAACTCGCGCACAATGTTCTTGATCATCGGGTTGAAGAACTGGTTGATCATGAGGCTGTCGCAGAGCGATGTGCTGTACGTCAAGCCCGACGCGAACGCCCGCGACCGCGAAAAGCTGCCCACGTCGACAAGCGAGAGCTCGGCGTCCGGGTCTTTCGTCTCGTCGGCGAACCAGCTCGAGGACGCAATGTTGTGCGAGATGAAATGCACGTTCGCTCTACCCAGCAACGCTCCATTCAACCAATCTGAAAGCTTGGATCCGAAGATACCGGTTGACAAGCTCGGTGATGACGGCCGGCGCGCGCTCGGGCCCGAGCAAACTCGTAATGCTCTTGTGGGTCGCGATCGATGTCTAGTAGATCGTTGTCTAAACTTTGCCGCAAAATATGAACTGCATTTGTACCGCATCAGCAAGGAGCTCGGCGCTGCTCGTCTCTGCAAACTCGCCGCCGCCGCACATGAGCACGATGCGCTTGGCGATCTCGACGCCGGCGCGCTTGAGCGACTCGAGGCAGATCTTGGTCGTCTCGACAAAGTAGACGTCCGAGTAGACGCTAATCGGGTCGTACGACTCGCGCGACGGCAGTTTCTGCGTCAAAAACACAATCGGGTGGTGTTCCTTCATGATCGGCGACCGCAACGGCACGACAAAGTACTCCATGTGGTCCGGAAACGTCGGCGCGAGGAGGCACACGACAATGGGTGACGTCGCCAACTTCAACTTGGTCACATCGTAGACCACCGCGTCCTTGAGATTGCGCTTCACGTGGCCATGGCTCTTTTGGTCCGCGATCGCCCACACGAGCGTCCTGGAATTGCGCTTCTTCTTGACAAAACCGCCTTTGCGCTTGACGGGCGCCTCGCTGGGCGGCGGCAGCGACGTGAGGTCCTTGATGCTGTCGGCTTTCAGCATGCTGTGGCTCGGCGGCACGACCGGCTTGGCGCTGCTCTTGGTGCTGAGTCGGCTCACAGCGTCGGCCGCCTTGCGGTCGCGTGCAATGACAAACCCGACTTCGCCGCCGACGCAGAGATACGTGCTGCCAGGATTGAGCACGATGGTGCCGTGGCCCTGCGCGGGATTCCCAGGCACGATGTGGATCGCAAAGAGGATCACACCGTCGCACTGCGAGTAGATCCACGACGAGACTTCGGCAAACGTGAGACCTGCGATCGTCTAGCATCATCATGTTCCTCTCTTCTCTAGGTACGAGTGTGTACCTCGGCCGGCGGCAGCGTTACCGAGTAGAGCTCGTGGCTCGCACCGTGCAAGTAGCGGGACTCCCACGTATCGTCAATCTCGGTGTCGCACCTAATGTAGGCGCAATAATATGTCATCACTCAAACTCAAAAACTCAAAAACGCAAAAACACCAAAGCAGGACGTACCCCGCAGTCGTCGTGAGGTTGTAAATGAAGGTTGAAAAGCCGGGGCAGAGACAGTTTTGGGCCAAAATTGAGTGGATGACTTCGCTAAAACAGAGCACATTGTTGCTCTTGATGTCCTGGAAGAGATGCTTGTTGCTCGAGAGATGCAACTGGGCGTAGATCGGCACGTGCTTGGCGACGCGATGGGCCGCCATCGCGCGCATGAACGTTCGGTGGTCCGACAAGTTGACGTCTTCCTGCCCCACCTTGCGCGTGAGCACAAAGATCGCACTCGCCGACGAGCACGCTGCGCGCTCGGCGTCGTAATCGTGCAGGATCGAGCCTTTGAGGAACGTGGTTCGCTTGGCAATGAACGGGTCGAGAAGCAGTGCGACCTAAGGTCCAGAGCTATAGAATATACCATTTGGTGATGTTTGCCTACGAGGTCGGACGAGGGCTCGTCGTCCGAGAGCACGGCCACGCGCGTGTCGATGAGGTCGTGGTCTTCGTGGAAGATTTCGTTGAAGAACTGCTCGATACGATTCGGTGTCAAGTCGCCGCAGAGCACAATGTGCTTCATGCGCCGGGACGGCTTGAGCACGTCGTACTCGTACGACGAGTACGACCCGTAGATCTCAAAGAAGCTCGAGAGCTGATAGGGCACGACAATGATGAGGAGCACGATGAGGAACATGACAAAACACTTGGTGAGCGGGTTGTCGGCCGTCGGGTAGTTCATCGCCACAAACAGCAAAAGCGAGTTGAAGCATGCGTTGAAGAAGGTCCACTCGCCGTTGTACGTGTCCATATCGCCGTACGTCGTCTCGGCAATCTACACTTGACACATTGATACATTGACTTAACGAGACAAAAAGACCTGAATGACGCCACCGGCGCAAAACAAGAGACAGAGAATCTGGAGGTACGCGTTGACAGCAAAGAGCGTCATGGGCGTCACGTCGTTGTGGAAGCGGTTGATGACGCGCCGGACTTCAATGTAGACTTTGAGGAATCGAAGGGGGTAGACAAAGCGCCAGTACGTTTCCGTCGTCCAAAAGTTGCTACATGCAGTCACCGTATGAGCAACATGACTTAGAGTAATGGCATACTAGTCTTGGATGAAGAACGAGACAGGGATCACGGGCACGATGGCGCCGAGGTTGACAAAGCCAGAGAACGAGATCATGTCGTCGAGCGGCTCGGTCGAGAGCGCAATGCCACGGAACGAAAAGTCGGCGAGGAAGAAGCCGGCGCAGAGGAGCTCCATGTGCCACAAGTACGGAAGATGCTACGCATTCACACATGCAAGCCATACACAAATGGTGCTCTGGCGTACCGCGTCGTTGGGAAGGTACGTGTACGTGATGTAGATGGCTGCAAAAACAATCGCCATACACGCCTCGATAATGTCCACCATGGACCCGACGTTGCTTTGGTCCAAGAACCTACGTGGCATGCTCGTGAGACTACGAGTTGTCGTGGCAAGACGAACGAGACCGGCTCCAGCGGTCGCGGCTCTGGCGTTGGAGGCCGCCGCAGCAATAGTCCCAGAACGACCGGCTGTCGGCAATATGCTTGTCGTTCCAGTTCTTCTTGCCGGCCGATGTCGTCCACGTTGGGCTGTTGGGCAGGCTGCCATAGTCGGGCTTGTACGCTCGCGGTGGCAGGAGCGGCGACCGCACGTCCGCCCGCGGCGAGAGTAACGTTGGCGCAAGCGGAGGCTTCTCCACTAAGCGCGGAGCCTCCGAGTGGTCGAGCTCCTTGGCTGTCTTCTCAGGCGACGTCCCATAGGTCGCGGCCACGGCCAGCGCGGTCAACGGCTGCGTCTCCATCCGACGGCCCTCGAAAAGATTTGGTTTGCGCCTCGTTCTAGGGCGATCCTCGCCCTACCGCTAATTCGGATCCATACAAAGAGTGAGCTCAGACACAAGCTTGAATTAGGACTTGGACACCACTCCGCAACGCCATTGGTTGGAACCTTGTGGTTGAAGAGGACAGGTCCTTATCGTAGGCCTGGAGTCCTACCGGGAGTGCTCCGGCGACCATGGCCGTTTCAAGGCCAGTTACAGTTCCGTACTCGGATGACAAGTTGTCCATGCTTGCTCTCTGGCCGATCTTACACACTAGCGTTCGGTACAGTCTTTGGTTTGAGCGCAACAACCGAGTCTTCCGCACGAAACTTTCTCCCGCTGCACTCATGGTCCAATAAGCTATTATACTTTAGCACGATTCAAATCAAATCAGCTATACTATACCGGTCACGCCTCACGAGTGCATTCCGTTTCTTGAGCATTGCATGTTAAGGCTCACCAACTATAATATTTCAACAACAACACCGAGTCCATTCTACTCGGGGTGATTGCCTACGACTGAGTAGACAGAGGCACCAAGCTCTCGTACCTCTTCCAGGAACCAGTAGGCAAGGACAATCACCAAACTGGTCGTCGTCAACCTCGTGTACCAAGAGAAGCTAGAGTTATCAAGCAAAAGTGTACATAAGATTAGATTGTGTTTCGATGGCCTTTTTCCGTGAGGAGGCGACGCTGGGCGCCCGAGCTCCTGAAAGCCTTGATCACGCGGATCTGCGTGCGGAGGCGGGCAAAGGTGCGCATCCAGAGCTCCTTGCCGCGCGCCGACGGCTCGTGGACCGTCTCGACTTCGTTGCACGAGGTGAAGAACTGCGGAAAGTGGTCGGCGTGCACACAGCGGAGCGAGAGGCCGACCGGGAGCGAGAGCGCGCCAATGCCAATGCAGATCGCCCACTGCGAGCCCGAGAGCGGCGCGCACTTGAGCGCGAGGCCGCCAAACTGGACCATGACCGCCTGCAGCGTGATCTGGAAGATCTGGATGCCAATGTAGAGCTGGTTCTGGAAGAAGCCGTCAAAGACGTTGAGCTCGTCGTGGATGCGGCGGGCGTTGATCTCGTTGAAGAGCTGGAGGAACACAAACGTGTTGAAGATCATCGTGTAGTGCTCGGTCGGGTTGTTGCCGTCGCGCTCGTCCTTGTAGCCCGCCTTGACGTTGATGAGCGACGGCACAAACGTGAGCAAGAGAATGACAATGAGCTGGAAGATGCCCTGGCCGACAATGTGCTTGAACATCTTGCGCGAGATGAGTGCCTTGGTGCGCGGGTACGGCTTGCGCTCGAGGAGCGCATCGGTCGGCGAGTCGGTCGCGAGCGCGAGCGATGCAAACGTGTCCATGATGAGGTTGACCCACAGCAGCTGGATGGCCGAGAGCGGCGACTCTTCGAGCACGATTGCACCGACGATCGCGACTGTGATCGCGACCAAGTTGACGGTCAGTTGAAACTGGAGAAACTTTGCGATCGAGTCGTACACGTTGCGGCCCCACTTGACCGCGTTCACAATCGACTTGAAGTTGTCGTCCATCAAGATGATGTCGGACGCGTCCTTGGCGACCGCCGTACCGCAAATGCCCATCGCAAAACCAACGTCCGCCTTCTTGAGCGCCGGCGCATCGTTGGTGCCGTCGCCCGTCACCGCCACGACCTGCGGGCCATGTGGGTACAAGTTGGAGGCGATCAGACCCGACACGAGCGTGTACTTGTCCTTTGGGCTCGACCGTGCGAGCACGCGGAGCATGGGCCAAATCTTGTCAAACTCGCTCTGGATGATGTTGCCGTTCGAGTCCAAGACGCGGCGACGAAACTCGGCGCCTTCCATGACGAGCGACCCGTCGTTGGGCGAGAGGATACCGCACTTGAGCGCGATCGACTTGGCGGTGGCCATGTTGTCGCCCGTCACCATGCGCACGACGATACCAGCCTTGTTGCACTGGCGGATCGCACCGGGCACTTCGTCGCGGACTGGGTCTTCGATGCCGACAATGGCCACGCACGTGAGGTCGCGCTCGAGGTCTTCGTCGGCCCACGTCTTGATGACTTCCATCGACGCGTCAATGTCACGGTAGGCCAAGCAGAGCGTGCGGTAGGCCTGGTTCGCATACGTTTCGATCGCGTTGCTGTGGATGTGGTTCTTCTGCGCCTCGTTGAGCGGCGACACCGACCCGTCGAGCTGCAGCTGCGACTGGCAGAGGTCCAAGACAATCTCGCTCGCACCCTTGGTGAAGACGCGGCACGTCGTCGCCGAGGTGCGGACGACCACCGTCATGCGCTTCTTCGTGCTGCTAAACGTGAGCATGTGACCGACATCGCCGGCCTTGCGCACGTCGGCGTAGACCACGCCCATGTCGGTGGCGAGCTGGAGGAGCGCACACTCGGTCTTGTTGCCCGTGTGCTCGGGCTTGCCACCGGCCTTGAGCGGCGGAAGGATCTCGGCCGTCGAGTTGAGGCAGATGCCATCGCAGAGGGCCGCCATGGCGACCGGCGACAAGGCGGCGCGGAGGTCGGCCGCCGACGAGAACTCCGTGTTGCCGACGTAGCTTTCGACGACCGTCATGCGGTTGGTCGTGAGCGTGCCCGTCTTGTCCGAGCAGATCGTGGTCGCTGAGCCCATGGTTTCGCACGCGTCGAGGTGGCGCACGAGGTTGTTGTCCAAGAGCATCTTCTTGACGGAAAAGGCGAGCGCAATCGTCACAGCGAGCGGGAGACCTTCGGGGATCGCGACGAC